>NC_092206.1:100000578-100112287 GCF_043381705.1 Parasteatoda tepidariorum
AAGCAAGTATATATTATAAGCAAGTATATATTACCTCTTGTTTTGTATAGTGCCATTTTGCCATGCACGGTATACTTTTACCACGGCGGTACGCGAACAGTTCACAAAATCAATCGTTTCCGAAATGCTTCCACCCTTGGCCCGAAAGCCAATAATCATGCCCTTTTGGACGTCGGATAAATCGTTACATTTCTGCATTGCGCCAAAGACTGAAATGCTTTTCGATGACCTAGGACATCCAATATATACACTACACTGTAATGTGCTGCCACCTTGGTTATTTCACTTTGACGTCGAAAGTAGGTGGTGGTCATATTAATGTGACTGGACTGAGTGTGTGTATATATATATATATATATATGTATATACTGGTGTCCCATTTGCGTCAAAGTGTTAAAGAATGCCTAAGATCCACTAGAAAGGCTTTTTCTTCTGGAAATTCAGATTTATACAGAACAAAATTTTGTTACTCTTTATCCAAAAAAAAGCAATAAAAAAAGCAGCATTAAGATTGTTACACAGTTTTCTCCGGTAACAATACCGTAAATTCACCTTTTCCCCATTTACAAAGCTATCGCTACGAAATTCAAGGCATCAATCTCATTTATCAATCAATCTGTAAGTTTAATCTTTAAATTCGTTTCCTTGCTTGAAGTGTCTGCACGCAGTGAAGTTTCATTGTTTTTTATCTACAGGTAAGGAGAAAGGTAGAATACTGGATTGAAGTATAAGTTTAATGTTACTGGTTTTTTTTTAATGTACTGTGTCAATATCTCTTATTTTTAATATTTAGACGGTGGCAATTGCAATATGGCTTGTAAAGACGAAACCCAGTTATTTAGATGTATAATTAGGCAAATATTATTTTGCCCCACTTACCGATGACGAATCTGGTAAGCGGTGCTTTATTTTAACTCCTTTGTAATTGTAATTAATTTTTATTAATTCGTGGTTAATATTGTGCTTATAGGTAACTGCATTCACACAAGTAAACTAGATTTCTCTTTTATCTTCCTGCTGTTTCGTTAGTTTTATTTTACATCAGCTGAATACCCGTTCTTCGTGAGAGTTAAAAAGACGTAAATAATAAATAAATAAATATTTTTATTATTTGTTTTTACAATTAAAGACTCAAGGAATGAAGGTAAAATAATTCCAATTTTATTATTTATTATTATTTGTTACCCTTTCCAGTCAGGAATAACTGGCGTGGTATTTTTTCTTTAGTTATAAGTTTAAAAATTAATAACTTTCGAACAAATAGTTGTAAATTAAATTTTTTTATTCTATCGAACTGTACATCTCTGTACATTTTTCATAAATATCCTTAACTTCAGGTTTTGTAGTCCAATAGTTTTTGCGCAGCTTAAAAAAATGCAACTTACAATTGAATCTTGCTTACTATTCTATAACCACTTCCTTCATTATCCCGAGTTAACTCGGATATGTATATATATTGCAAATATTTATTATCCCGAGAAAACTCGGGCGTAGTAGAATTTGCCAGTGCGTTTTGTTTTATCACGTTTTTCCTCGGCCGGAAGGGAAAAAAAAGTAATAATCTGTTGTGATTCGAAGTTTACCAAGTTTTGTTTGGGTGTTATGTTGTTGGATTGTGGGACTGCACACGTATTTTGTGTGATTGTATATACGATAGTTGCTGAATTTACATAGAAAAAAAAATAGTTAAAAAATGGCGTACCAAATAAGAAAAGAATTCTGAAAACATAGCAAACCATATGTTTTGATCTCTTCTCGCTTTGTTAATTAATTTTTTTAACAGTACGTCATTTTTGAATATCCAGTATTTTAACAGCAATTTGCTTTATCTTCAAACTTTAGCTTAAATAATATATATATATATTTAAGCTAAAGTTTGGTGTTTATAATATATATATATATATATATATAGGNATATATATATATATATATATATATATATATATATATATATATATATATATATATATATATATATATATATATATATATATATATATATATATATATATATATATATATATATATATATATATATATATATATATATATATATATATATATATATATATATATATATATATATATATATATATATATATATATATATATATATATATATATATATATATATATATATATATATATATATATATATATATATATATATATATATATATATATATATATATATATATATATATATATATATATATATATATATATATATATATATATATATATATATATATATATATATATATATATATATATATATATATATATATATATATATATATATATATATATATATATATATATATATATATATATATATATATATATATATATATATATATATATATATATATATATATATATATATATATATATATATATATATATATATATATATATATATATATATATATATATATATATATATATATATATATATATATATATATATATATATATATATATATATATATATATATATATATATATATATATATATATATATATATATATATATATATATATATATATATATATATATATATATATATATATATATATATATATATATATATATATATATATATATATATATATATATATATATATATATATATATAGTGTGTGGCACTACAATAGTACAAAGCATGCATTGATATTTAGTTAAAAAAAGTTTTTAATTTTGGCAAGTTTAAGACGCGTAGCGGTAAGAAAGGAGAAAATCATATTGGCTGGATTCAACAAAGTTCTATAAGTACAAAAAATTCTCCTCAAGTCAAATTTTTATAAACAAAATCTGTTCTTATTTAAAGAGCATTCTTTGATGTGACATGTCAGTTAGCTCAATAAAAAAAAGATTAAGATGACAAGCTTCGAATCAAACGCCATAAAAGCTCACAAAACAATCTCCTAAGAAACTTTTTTATGAGATTTTATTACCTTTTTTAAGGTGACCAGATTTTTAAACCAAAATTTGAGGAAAAATCAGCAGATCGTCTTCAAACATTTTAAAATTCAAGGAGACCCGCACGTGTATAGAAAATAATTTATGTGTGCAACAATGCTTTCTTTCTTTAAAAAAAATACTAACTAATATCAGATGCATAATCATCTTCAGCAAGTTGATATCATTACTGTTTTGATATATCATGAGATATTCTGTATTTTTTAATATTTGTAAAGTGAAGAAGAAGTTCATGATTATCAGTTTATCTATTGATCAGATTATTTTTAGACGCATTTGGTGTTTTACAAACATTAGTTTTAGCATGTTAATTTTTGCATTTCCATTGTATCCTCTATAAGCCAACATTATCTTATAATAAAACATGATTCTGATAAAATGCTTTTGTTCTTTCTCTGCACATAAAAAACGATGAGATGTTACCAGACAATTCGAGAGCATTGAAGGATTCTTAATGAAGAGATTTGGATTATTGAGATATTAAGATTTGAGAACATTTTCTGTCACCAAAGAGTTTAAACGTTTTTGAGGACTATTTTTGAAAATTGAGGACTGTGCTCAAGTTTTGAGAACGTGTGATATACTTAGCCTTCTTGAATTTATTTGAATCTATTTCAGCTCTTCTTTGTCAGTTGCTTCATCACCCGCCGAAAAGTGTAACTATGTTAAAACTAATAGTAATAAAAAATAACTAATTTCTTACGAATGGATCTCTTCCCGTCTCTCTCTCTCTCCATCTATGGCCTAGAATTCGACTTCTGCCACATCCATACGTCACACCCGCTTATAGGGCGGACATATTCACACATCCATTCATTCATACACAAATCGTAATTTTGACCTGAACCAGAGAACGATCCATCTCCAATTCAGTACCACCAGAGATATTAACTTGCTATGGGAACATGGAGCATTTTACGACTCGACAGATTTAACGTGCATCAGTCACACGGGTAGTCTTAGGTCGGCGGCGTCCGAACCCACGAACTCTCGGACATGGGTCCAGCGCCCTACCGTCCAGGTTATCTTGGACCTGATTCCCGTTTATTTTTAATTATTATTTTCTTTTAAATTGTAGTCCATTTTTCGTATATCCAGTATTTTGCAGCGTTTTTTTCATTCATTTTCAATCTTAAGCATAGAAGAAAAACGAGATTTTAAAGTACATCAGAAGTGTACACTACAGTGGCACTACAATTGTATAAAACATAAATGAATATTTATTTATTGAGCGAGTTTTATTTTAGTGAAGACTTGTCAGATAAGAAAAGGGGAGTAAGTAGCATGATTTTTACTTTCAAAAATAAAGTTCTAAAAGTAAAAAAGAAAGAACATTTTTATTAAAGATAAACTGTACTGTACACATCAAATCTTAACAAACGAAAACTGTTTTTCTAATCATATATTAAGAAAAACAAAGTATTCGATTGACAAATCCCTTTGTTTGATAAAAAAAAAAGATCAGGATGTCGGTCGAACTACTTCTCAAATATCAGAAAAGCATATAAAATAATCTACCTATAAACTTTCTTTAGGGTGATAAGAGCTCAAAATTGTGATTTGAGGACAAATCAGCGGAAACAGTCTCAAAAAATTCACTATTCGAAGACACCCATGTGTATATATATGGAAAATATTACTTTTTGTGCATAACAAAGATTTCTTTTTAATAAAAAT
The DNA here is from genome assembly GCF_043381705.1 of Parasteatoda tepidariorum. Taxonomy (NCBI): domain Eukaryota; kingdom Metazoa; phylum Arthropoda; class Arachnida; order Araneae; family Theridiidae; genus Parasteatoda; species Parasteatoda tepidariorum. The sequence continues at coordinate 100,005,239 of NC_092206.1, forward strand.
TAACAGCTGATATCAGATGCAGAACCATCTTTATAAAGCTAATATGATTACTAAACAGTATCGACACATATATATTCTGTAATTTTTTTTAACGCATGTAAAGTGGAGAAGTTCAAAAGTTTTATCATCAGTCATTATTATTTAATTTTTTTCTGAAGTTATTTTCTGATGAGTATGGAGTTCACATACATTAGTTCAAGCATGGTATACACCAGGAGTTGGCACTTGGCTTCGCCTTCATCACATGGTATCCGACGATACTATTTCCCTATTTTTAGGAAAAGGATGTGAGCAATCCTGAGCAAGGTTGCTATTTGGAGATCGTATGACAAAAATATTTATTTGATGATCTCTCTTTTGAGTGAATAGTTTCTCATTTTTAAGACATTTTGGAGGGAAAACAGCAGTTTTTAAATTAAAAATATATTTAATTAGCTAAAGTAAAGAAAGTATAATAGCAGATGGTAAAGTGAAGTAAGTATCTGGAAAAAAAATTCACTGTTTGCGCTTGGCTCGCTTTAAGGGTTGTCTCATTTTCTAGCACGAAGATGTTTCTCCTTTTACTCCCGTGCTGAAATGAACTCTGCGTTCGAGGTGGAGCCAAGTGCCAACTCCTGGTGAAAGAACTATAATTTTTTTTCTTCCGTTTTTTGATTCTATTTTTTATAAACCGAAATTATCTTGTAATATAACGTGCGCATTTCTGCTTTTTTTCTGTTATTTCACTGCATATAAAAAAAAATGATTGAGATATTTTCGAACAATTCGAGAACATTTGAGGATATATATTAAGATTTGAGAACATTTTCTGTTATCAAAGAGTTTGAAAGTTTTTGAGGACAAATATCGAAATTCAAGGAGTGTTCTTAAGATTTGAGGACGTGTGGTCTCCTTAGTCTTCTTAAATCTTTTTCAAATTTTTTTTCAGCTTTTCTTTGTCAGCAGCTCCATCTCCTGACGAAATGTGCAAATAATGTTAAAGCTTAGTGAGAAAAAATAAGTAGTTTAATAATCATTCTCTTCGAACTCTTCCCATTTCCTTTCCTTAATTATTATTTTTTCTTTTAAATCGTTGGCCATTTTTTAAATATCCAATATGTTACAGCGTTTTTTTTATATTTTCAATCATAAGCATGTTTGAATGAATGAAAAAGGAGATTTCAAAAAAAGTATGAAGTGGGGCACTTCAATTGCATAAAACATAAATGGATATTTATTTATAGACAGATTTTTATTTTAGTAAAGAAAAGAATTGTAGCAGATAAGAAAGAAGAATTTAAATTGCACGAATTCCACTTACAAAACTAAAGTTTTCTAAAAGTACAAAAGTAGACTTTTTTTCTAAACGATAAACCGTTCTATACATGTCAAATCTTAACAAGCAAAATCTGTTTTAAATCATGTGCTTAAAAAACAAAATCTTCGATTGACAAGTCCCTTTGCTCAATGAAAAAAGATCAGGATGTCGAACTTCTTTTCAAATACCAGAAAAGCTTATAAAACAATCTCCTAGAAACTTCTTTTTTTATGAGATTTTATTACTTTCTTGTATGTCTTTTTAAAATACGAATGAATGTTCTGGGAGGAAATATATAGTTGCTTTTTTTTCAATTTTATTCTACTGTTCTTGAATAGAAAATGATGTGAGAAAATATTAGATTCTTCGAATATTTCGAATTTATGAAAGAACGCGTCACACAAGCAGACGTTTTTCTTGCCAGACATTCAAATTCTCAAGACGTTACGTCAAAGGTATAAGTCAAACGTCGAAAAAGATTTTCGCATTTTATTCAAATTTTATTTCAGTCGTCATTGCAAGTTTTCCAATATTTCTTTTTCATCTTTTGTTTCTTCGCTCTCAGTCGAATAAGGGGCATATACTTCGTATTCATTTATTTCATTCTCAAAATATTTAAAAAAGTATATCGTTTTGAATATTTGCTTTTTTATTCAAACATTTGTGTTATTTTAAAAGTTTATTCTTTATAGCAATAACGAATTCTGATCCTTACTTTCATAAATATAAGCACATAAAATATAAAAAGACAAATATTAGGTTCTTATAAGAGCCCTGGAGTCGATAGTTTAAATGTTCGGGTCTAGTTCCAACTCCGGACTTGTAACCTGGAATCATACTCTAGATCATACTCAATTGGAATTCCAAGCGAATTCCAAGAAAGTATTAATATTATTATTAAATGATTATTAATTTCAAATAATGTATTTAATAATGTTTGTACAAAATATTGAAATTGCTCAAAATATATTTGCACAAAGTATTACATTTATCCCTTTTGCATATTCACTAACTAAACTAAATAAGTTTAGATTTGAAATTTATAAAATTATTTTCTCAAATTTTTAACAGTTGCAATGATTTTCTGTGCTTTTTTAACAGTTCAACTAAACATAGTTATTAAAAACATTTAATTGACCTTAATTAAGTTCGTAATAAGTATTAATTTAACTAATTATTATAATATTTGTTCGAGAAATATTTTTGTTCTCATAATTATAAATCTTTGACTAAATAAGTTTCGTAAGATCAGTTGTTTTCATTTTTAATCTACAGGAGCTAACTATTAACTAACCGGAGTCAAAATTTTTCTGACCCTAACACCTGCCAAAGTTTTTTCGAATCCCACTCCACAGTCTTGATTTTGTAACTTCAACTGCAGATCTAAATTTTGTTCCTTCTTTTTCCTTTCTTTCATTTTAAATCATCAGTCGTTTTTTACCTATCCTGAAAAACGTAAAAATTTCAGTCAGATAAATAACGCTAGTGATATTTGTACCACCAGCAATCTAAATTGTCACATTGTTTTTTGTTTTCAAGCGGCTCACTTTTTGACAATACTAAAATTTTGTAAACAATATACTATAACGATTATAACGGGCGTGTTTGGCCCTGTTTATCCATTTTAGGATCAATAAACCTCTAACTTACCACTTAAAAATGCGTTAATTTTTTAAAAAAAAACTTTATCGAAAAATAATGAATTTTATTTAATAGTCAAGGGTGATCACGTGTTTAGATTGTTGACACATGAATTCCATGACTTCGTGGTATACTTAGTTTAGCGTACTACTTTTAAGGAAAATCTTTACATGTGAGAAATTTTTTGTCATTACAAAAATTTGCGAAAGATACAAAGTATGAGGTGGAAAAATGTTTTTTCTGTCACTATCTGATGTTTGCCGTCGCATATGCAAAAATACATTTTAACCTCATGGCCGGAATAGCTTAGTTGGTAGGGTGTTAGACCCATGTCCAAGAGGTCGTGAGTTCGATCCTCGTCGGCCTATGACTCCTCGTGTAGTAAGTGGTGATTAGTGTTCTTTAAAACTGTCGGGTCACAAAATCCTCCATGTTTCCGTAACAAATCGTATCTCTGGGGGTACTGAATTCTAAGTTAAACGTTTTCTGATTCTGTCAAAATTACGATCTTTGGATGATTGGATGTATGAATGGGTCCACCTTATGAACGGGCTGTGACGCGTGTGCGGCTGAAGTCGTATTCTTGGCCGTAGATGGCCCCACTGAAAAACAATAAATCGTTCCCTCTGCCTTAAATTCGCTTGGTTTAAACAAGCATGCTTGCTGGTATTGGCAAGTGACATTAGAAACAACAACATTTTAAACTGTGTAGATATTAAAATATGTAGGCAAAACACTAAACTATACAAATATATAAAAATTATGCTCCATAGGTACTTTGCGATCTAGAAAAGCTTCTTTCTAATTTTCAAATCTAACTAGTAATAGCTTGTTTGTTTAAACAATTTTCCGCCAAAGGTGCTTACACGCAGCATTTCAATAAGTATTTTTCATTACCACTGTGACTTATATAATAGGTGGACCGGAAAATAATGTTTCGGTGTATTTAATGTTTGTTATCAAGATTTTATTTCTAATCAATAATGTTTACATCCTCGTTAGCCTTTCAATCCCGGATAGAAAATGAATCGAAATGGATGGAAAAAAATAAATTGGTTTTTAAGACTAACGAATATTTAATGCGCCGAAGCGACTTTCCCTTCTTCCTAATATTTTCCCCTAATTTTATTTTTCTGCTATTTTCAATCATCCATAAGTATTAGCAATTCAATTGAACAATTTCAAATACTTTCTGTTCAGAAATTTTCAAACTACGCTACTTTTTTTTCTTCCTTAACTTGAATCGGCTATGGAAAAATTGGACTTTCTGAAAATGTATAATTTATTTCATTTAAATTAATCATGTGTTTTTTTGATGAATTAAAGTTACAATTCTGTAAATTAAAAAAAACGACAAAAAAGTAGTGCTTAACTAAATGATTTGTTAATTAATTTATTCAATCATTTTATTTCTTAAACAAAGTATTATTTTTCCGGCATGAAAATTTTTTGTGTGTATTAACGAATGTAATTTGAGCACATTCCAATAAAAACAATGCCACATTTTTATAAAATTCCTATATTTGGTCTAAAAGGGGGGGTTAATATGTTGGTTAAATATAGTTTTTCAGTAAATCGCATTATTAGACATTTATTTTTTGTTACTCAACAATGTTTGAAGCAATAACTAGGATACACTATACTTAGCGTACTTATTAAATTACAACATTCAAATAAACTGGAAAGCATTGCTTTATGTAACACATTTTATTTTATAACCGTCGCTGAACATCAGAACCAATTTTGGGCTGGCAACTACAAAGGTTCAACTCCGTAGCCCTGTAACCCAATCCAGAAGATAAGGAACACCTGGATCAAGTATAAAGAGAAATTTGTTTTTTGCGGAGAATTTTTTTAAGGAATTGACCTGAATTTGCGCTACATGGAGAGAAAAACCACGAAAACCTTACGTTAGCTAGCTGGCAAGGGGACTCTAACCAATGATCCGTCTATCACTGAGAATATTTTACGTCAGCATAGTGTTCGGTGTGATCCTGTAGCGGAATTCGTATCTACCAGTCAACACTGGGATTCGAACCCGATTCACCTCATTAGAAGGTGACAGCTCTATCCCCTCTGCCACCACTGTTCTACGTAACATATTTAACAAATATTGTTTTCCGTTACAAAGCCCATATAATTGACGCGGCCCATATAATTGATATCTGCTTCTGTTGCCCATATAATTGACGTGGAACAAATCCTTCTCCCATGATCAGGTCCTTAACTTCAGCTATTTTCTCCAATTTCTTGCGGCAAGGAAGTTTTAAACACGAATCTTTTATTCATGGTGTACTAACGGAGAAATCCATTCTATTCAAGTTTGCGAAATAAAATGATCCATGCTGAACTGCAAAATGTGTCTTAAAAGCCTTTAACTATGCGTTGAGAACCGTGATGGCTCAGGGATAGAGCCAGGTTCGAATCCCAGCTATGGCTGGTAGCTAAGAATTCTGAATCCGGCTTGCACAGACCACAGTGCTAATGTTAAATATTGTCAGTGGTAGAGGGATAAAAGGATAGAGTCCCCTTGCAGTCAGGCTATCCATGGAAGATATTCGTGGTTTTCCTCCCCATGTAACGCAAATACGGGTTAGTTCTATCAAAAAGACCTCCACGAAGGCCAATTTCCTTGATATAATACCAATTTCTTTAAAAAAAATTGATTCAGGAGTTCCCTTGTCTTCTCGATTGGTTCTAAAATTACAAGGAATACGTTGGAAATATTTTTCCGTTGGAAATATTTTTCCGTTGGAAATATTTTTCCAATGCCCATTTCAGGCTTATTAGGGCAGATTTGGCGGCCACTATTTCAGGGACACTCCATAAGACGGGTCAACGTTGCTCCTACAGTAAGGACAGATTGTACAGAAAATGAAAGAACATCCATGCCTTGTCCAGGATTCAGACCCAGAACCTTTTTGATTCAAGGCCTGTTCCTTGACTACTGTGCAATCCTGTCGGCTGGAATGAAAATACGTGATTTTAAACTTTATCAAGGTTATTAATTACTTTTTTTGATACTATTACAATAAATTTATTTCATTGTCACACTGTAGTTTTAAGGCTCAGATAATATGAAAATCATGTCTGTAATGCACAGAATGAGATTCCATCCTTTAATATTTAAACAAAATAAGACATCTTAAGAAATGTATAATTTAATTCCATACTAAGAAATATTTTATCAACCTTTCATTTGAGAAAACATTTCAAATAGAGAAATTTTTCACGGTGCAGAAGAAGAAGAAAAATTCTTTATAAAGGAATGTAATATCATAATTTGAAACGTAAAATATTGAAGTGTGATTTGGAAATGAACCCCGAAAAAGAAGGTCCGGCTTCAACAATAGCATCTCGTCAGATTTCTCTTGTGCATTCCGTCACCATGGTAACGGAGTTTGTGGATGGGATATGTTGCTTCCGCTCTGAAGTGTGCCGTTAGTTTCCTATTCCCGAATATCACGTGACAACATCCGTAAATGCGTGAAATTTCAACGCGTCTGAAATTCAGTTTTACATATTATTGTTTCCAAACTAGATAAGGGATTTTGAAAATCTCACTCATTAACATAGAAAGAAGTAAACGTACCAGTTACAATATGCTTCTTAACCACTTTTTGGAAACATTGTAGAATATTTTAGAGAATAATGTATGGAGGACATAAACTTTGTGTAAAATATTCTGAATGAAGATGGAGAGAATGGACTTGAAATAATAAAAGACTATTAACATTTTAAACTTTTATTAACATTGTTATTGTCTTTACAATATAACTCTTAAAAACACTTTTTTTTAAAATTCCTTTATCGAAGTCATGATTAGCCATTAACATGCCAATGTTCCAAAAATGAAACGTAAATTCTGAGTTTGAATATAATGAGTAATTAAATTCAGAATAATATTATTTTCCATATTTAATTTATTTTTATGAATTTTAGAAATTTGATATACTTTGTAAATTTTTATCCTGCTGAAATATATTTTACCAAATATCCATTTTTTATAGTACGAATACAGTAATTAAAATTTTTTACAGGATATTATAACCCTCCGTTAGATATCATATTAGAAATTTTATTCTAAAAATTTAAATTTAAAATATCAGTTTAAATAAAAATGCTCCCTTTTCAGAACATTGACATTTCAAGGATTCTATTTTAAAATTTTAAGAGATTCATTGAGGTTATGTTGTGTTCATTTGATTTAATTGTTCTTAGGACATGTACTCAGGATAAATAATTATATTTGGAGAAGTGGGGAAGAATGTGCTAAGGATTAATTTCATTTTACATGAATTTGCAAGTGGCTGATGATAGTGATTGTGACGAAATACTCAGAGAGCAATGCAAGACATTCACTCTTTCATACTGATTCTCTTTCGTTCATAAGTATTCTAACTATTGAAAACAATTATTTATGATAAGTTGATGTCTTTCGGATGGATGTTATAGGTTTTTACATTTTTTGACCATGATGAAGTTAAAATTTAACTACAAAATCTGTTCTTTATAGTGACATTGAATGGATTCTTGTTATTGATTGTTGTAGTTGCTGTCGCAGTTTATTTACGTCTCACTAGAGCTGCACAATGGACTATTGGCGACTGTCTGGGATAAATCCCTAAGGATAATCCCAAGACACGCCATCACAATTTTGATCCTCTGCAGAGGGGATGACACTACCTCTTTGGTAGTCCGACGACCTGCGTGCAAAGTCGAGCACTTTACGGTAGAATAGTTTAACGAGAACCAATACCGCACACCCTCGGTCCCTTCATAGACTGATCCAAGTGGTCACCCAACCTCCCACTGACCTCAGCAAGTGATGCTTGACTTCGGTGTTCCACTGGGAACCGTGTTTTAACGATCAGTCCACTGTGGGAGTGTTATTAATGGCCTTTCCTTTCTCACTCTCGTGATTTTTTTACTTTTTTTTTTACTTTTGTGATACTTTTGTTGTCATCTAGTGAGTTAAAAAAAGTATGTCCTTTTTTTAATTTGTCTCATTTACAAATTTTGCTTCCTCGTCTATGTTTATGAGATGCATAATTGTATAACGTTTAAAATATTTTCTGAATAAAACTTGGAAAAACTAGTCATTTTTCAGCAAGATCCTGATGGATCAAGTGTTTTAATTGAATTAGGAAACATCGATAAAAATAACTTATAGTCTGCTATTCCATTCTTTGTCTGAAAAATATTGTTTTTAAAAGTAACATTGAAGAAGATGAAGTGGGAAATCATACAAACACGCAAATACTAGATTTAAGAGTAAATTAAAATAAAAATTCGGAAATCGAATAAAAAAGTGAAATCTGACGATCCAACAGAATTGAAAAAGCCGAAACAATTTTGTTAAATTGTCATGGACTCATGAATTGTGCTCTTCTTGACGTATTTTAAAAACTATTCCTGAAGAATATCTCCTCAATATATGACCATTTAAGGCTTTAAGAAACTTTTAAATAATTAATATATTTTCTAAAAGTATTTTTTGCATTTTTATGGACTTCTAAAAGAATACCACTTTGTTCCGACAGACTGGAACATGATTGGAGTGATCTTGACTAACGTTACTAAAAATGACCAGTGAAACACCAGTATTCCCAAAATGAAACATCGTTAAAATCGAACTTGAACTTTTTTAGCTCAATTTCTTCATTTTATTGTCTTTAGATGCTCTTTAGTAATAAAGTTATCAATTTTCAAGCTATTAGGTTTACTATTTCATAATTCGTCATTTAAACGGTAACACTATACGTTCGTCTAATTAATGTAATGGAAACTAAACATACAAATGTAATTTTTAAAAGAAATTAAAGAATTGAAAGTATTTCAAAAGTGTTTTTGGAAGCTATTCACCAAAAAAATATTAAAAAAAAGTTTTTTAAGTGCTTTAAACTAGAGGTAAAGTTATAATTTTAAACTCTTTATACCATCTTTTCGTATCTGAAGTTCAGATAGTACAAATAAATATTTTAATATTTTAAATTTTATATTTATAATATTTCAAATTTTATACTTATAATATTTTAAATTTTATAATTATAACATTTTAAATTTTATTTCAAAAATTCAACAATTTGGAAAAAAAATTTCACCTAGAGGGAAATTTTCAAACTTAATTAATGATTCTTAATTTTTGAAACCTTTTGAATACCCAATTAGGTATGAGTTGGAATAACTTTTGAAATATTAAAAAGTTAGATCGTAAATACTTTTCGTGTACGCAGAACTGCATTTTGTCTTCATATTTACATTTTACGCCATTTTCTTAAAAAATAATATAATTTTAAATTAATTGGCTAAAGATAGACTGAACTTTACTTAACAGTTATGAAATAACATTTGACATTTGCAAATTTGCAGCAAATAGTAAAATAAGCATATTATTCTGAAAAAAGCAATAGATAGTGTGACGGTATAGTCTTAAAAAAACTGTCGTAAGTAAGAATTACTTATTAAACCCTGAGGTACAGGGATCCCACTGTTTGTCAAGTCATCTTCATGGGAAGAATGCGACAAAGGATTCATAATTTTAAGTCGGATATTAATCTTTAGTAGTATCTTATTGTTATTAGCAAAAAGGCTGTGAGAGCTCTCAACCTCTCTTTCTTCTTAATGTGTGCGCAAAACTTGTATTTCAGTAAAAATTAGTTCATAAGTTAAGTAAGTTTAATCGAATGATTTCTTTTAAAAGATGTGTAATAACCTATATGAGTTTACTTTTTTCTAACCTGTATTTTTCTAAATAAAAATACCCTTTCTTGCCATTATTTAGAACTTGGATCTCCAACGGCTATTAAGTATCAACGAAATACTACTCCAAAGAGCTTAACAAGTCTTTCATATTTGCTTCGTAAGAGATGCCTTTTTTAAGAAAGTAACAATGGTTAATAATTGCTTATGGACATCTAGTTTTGTATCTTACAAATGAAAATACTTTGAATCGATATAATTACTAAAATAATGTTATTTATATAAATCTTTGAAGTGCTTCTACAACTTGCTTTCGTCGATTTTATTGTAATATCAAACGAAACAATTCATGTTTCCCATGATCGGATGAATCTGATACCTTTATGCTAAGTGCGTTTCACATCAAGAAATCAGCATTACGGTCATCCAAAACTTTCACAACTGACTGCTGAATATCATAAACTTACATTTCATTCATTGAACTCCAGTGTATTGAAATATTCTCTGCGTGACAAAGAGACGATCATTTGGGAGAGTGTCCCAGAATCCATCGTTCATTATTTAGATTTCCTCGCCAAGTTAGCATTCAGATTCTGAACTTTATCGTGAAATGCTGGGTCAAGAGAAGTTTATGAATTATGGATTTGTTTGAGAAATCTCTCTGTATCTCTGTTTGATAGAAATGAGAAAATGTCTGGTGCAAATTCTGAAGGAATCCGGATGCCAGATAAAGACAGCACATTTTGACAAAATTACAATGGATTTGTCGGAATGATTCGAAACAGTATTTTTGCTGATACAAAACCAAATTGCTTTCGTTCTCAATAAAAGAAACCGGTATGCATTGAAGACGTATTCAGCTAATTTTAAATAGCGAAACGAAATAAAACTAAATGTAAGTAAAATAAAAGAAACCGGAATACATTGAAGACGTATTCAACTAATTTTAAATATGCAAAGAAAACTAAATAAAAGCCACATTGTAATAATTTAAGTAGTGTTGAAAAGTTAGTCATACGTTAAATATTTATTTCGATACATTTTCTTCGGTTGTCTTAAGTAATGATTTAAGTAGTGTGTCAAAATTAGCAAATCGTAAGTATTTATTTAGATTGATTTTGCTAGTTTGTTTTAAGTAATAACTTAAACTAGTGCGCTGTGCCCCCAGCTCGCTAGCGCTCGCCAACCCCCAAAAATTGCTACGCAATCTTATATGGTTTGCTTCGCAAACCAAGCTCGCTTCGCTCGCTACTGACTTAGGAACATTGCAAATGCACAAAATTCTAAGAATTCAAAACAATCATTCAAATCCAGATAACAANATCATTTGGGAGAGTGTCCCAGAATCCATCGTTCATTATTTAGATTTCCTCGCCAAGTAAGCATTCAGATTCTGAACTTTATCATGAAATGCAGGGTCAAGAGAAGTTTGTGAATTATGGATTTGTTTGAGAAATCTCTCTGTATCTCTGTTTGATAGAAATGAGAAAATGTCTGGTGCAAATTCTAAAGGAATCCGGATGCCAGATAAAGACAGCACATTTTGACAAAATTACAATGGATTTGTCAGAATGATTCGAAACAGTATTTTTGCTGATACAAAACCAAATTGTTTTCGTTCTCAATAAAAGAAACCGTTATGCATTGAAGACGTATTCAGCTAATTTTAAATAGCGAAACGAAATGAAACTAAATGTAAGTGAAATAAAAGAAACCGGAATATATTGAAGACGTATTCAACTAATTTTAAATATGCAAAGAAAACTAAATAAAAGCCGCATTGTAATAATATAAGTAGTGTTGAAAAGTTAGTCATACGTTAAATATTTATTTCGATACATTTTCTTCGGTTGTCTTAAGTAATGATTTAAGTAGTGTTGAAAAACTAAATATACGTTAAGTATTTATTTAGGTTAATTTTGTTTTTTTGAAGTAATAATTTAAGTAGTGTGTCAAAATTAGCGAATCGTAAGTATTTATTTAGATTGATTTTGCTAGTTTGTTTTAAGTAATAACTTAAATAGTGTTGAAAAATTACTTATACGTTAAGTATTTATTTAGACTCATTTTTTGGGTAGTATTAAGTAATAATTTAGGTAGTGTTAAAAAATTAGCTGTACGTTAAGTAAATGAGTCAGTAAATTTAAAATTATTAATCAGTGACTGAATAAATAAATAAAGTCAGGATACATAATTCTTTCTCCGTTGGTTAACATGGAAAAAGCAAAATAGTAGATTTTTTTAAATTATTGAGTAAAACTTGTAAATGTATTTTGACACATAAAAAATTATACCAAAAATATAAAAAAGGAATTATATATACCTGATTTTTAAAACATTATAATGCATCTTTTTCCTCGTTGCACCCCTTAGATGCAGTTTAAGTGGATAACTTCACTTACGAGGTATCTTATTATAAAGTCTCAAGCAGGTATGTATGAATTTTTCTTCCAGGGAATGATAAGAAACGCACTGAATAGTGAGTTTCCAGAATATTTAAGGGCCAAAAATGGTTAGATTAAAATGTGAGTTTGGAGTAAAAATTATAAATCATTCCTACCATCCATTCCATTGTGTGAAGTCTTGAAATAAATTTATAAATCTTGAGCATTCAATGCATTGGATAACATTTGGTACAATGTGATCACACAAAAGATACTGTTTTCATATATTTTCGGTTTAAATCACTTCATAAAGTAATTGTTTACGTAAATATATTATAATTATATTTACTCTCGTTTGTCGGAGTTTTCCATTAAGAAGAAAATCTAAGAATATGGATTCAAATATCGTTTCAGACAGAATATATTACAGTTGTAGTACATAATGTATTACAATTATATACTAAAAAGCATCCTACAGTATGCAAAAAGTGAGAAAAATTATAACTTATTATTTTTTATAGGATGACTAACTGTAACGAAAAAGGGTCATTTTTAAGTGTAATAAATTGAATTGCTTTTTATAAAAATATTTTATTGCATTTATGACTTTCTTTCTAAGCTATATATTTCTAAGTAAAAATTGCATTTTCAGACATTTAAGGGGTTTTCCGGTCTAGAATTTTCATAAAAATCAATCTTTCTAATTGCATATTTTGTAGCCTCTTAGTATGGGGCCTTTTCTATAGGTGGGCAAAACTGTCTTTCCCTTAAATTATTGTCTGTCTATGGAAAGAGCTCCCCCCGTCATTCGCCTGAAGGTGGTGACTATAGTGACGAGTTTTTACTAATTCAATATTCATAGTTGGAACAGTATTTAAGGCAAGTTCTGGCTCGGGTCAGCGAGAGAATCAGGGGAGATTCCCTCTTTGAAATGCGCTATTTCTTGTTTCCTTAGCAGCAGGCAGACTTTGGGGCGAGGAGAGCTCTTTCAATAGACAAACTTAGTATAGAGTTTATGTAGTGATATAGTTGAAAAAGGCGATCATCGGGCCGGCCATTTCGCGTCGTCGAGGGCACCTGGACGGCGCAAGACGCAATGATGAGTGCTGGGGACAATTATGCCTGAATACAAATACCTGCTAAATGAAAATTTATTAGAAAGATGCTTAGGCGCGAACAGTTAAACAATAATGAATCCCTAAATCCACTCATCTGGACCTTTTTGTACACCAGCAAAACATATGAGTTCGAGGAAGAAGTGCTGTGTGGCCAGCCATCGCCGATTGATGGTAAATACCAAAACACCGAAAAAAATGTTTAAAAAACTTCAAACGTCAATTCCTCAAACATCATTTTTTTGGTGTTTGGATTGAAAAACAATATTCGAACAGTTTCGACGTTGCATTGGAAATTTGCAGCAAATTGATATAGCTATGGTTGGAACCAACAGAAATTAGACTTCATGCAAAAAAGAATTTTTTTATGCACTTTTAAATACCCCAAAAGGTCAATTTTTATTATCTTTTTTATCATATGGGCACTTTTTTGTAAAAAAAAAAAAGGCATTTTTTTTCAGATTTTTTTCGTTTCAACCATAGCTACACTCATACATAATCCTTAATTTTTGGTCTCGTATGTTTCAGCATGGCGGTCGAGTTATGCCCATCCACTAGTGCTCGGTGTTCTCTGCCATTTTCGCCATAATTTTTACATATCAATTTATAATTATTTTGGGCGAGCAAAAAATTTTAATTAAGCTAAGTTAAAACTGAGCTAAGGTATAAAAAAATGTGAATTCAGATATAGAAAAAGGTGAGTTCAGGTAATCCTAGAGTAAACCATGAAATTTTAAATGTTGATAAAAACGATCTCAAAATATCAAAATGCTAACAAATTATTAGAAGACTTCCCCCCTACAATATACTCCTAAATAATCCATTATTAATTTGTTTGAATTTTGATATTTTAAAATAACGAACTTCATGAAATAATTTAAAAATCTTAATCAGATAAATTATCGTTAGTATCAAAATGGTTCAGACATAAAATGGTTTCTGATTTTAGGCTCGTAACTGACTGGCTATGAATGTCTCCCCAAACACTTTACGTCTCCCAAAGCTATACAGAAACAAAATGTTTCCGCACAGTTTCAACAAAGAATGTAGAAAGGAGAAGAAGTCTAGCTTTTCCAAAACGTAACTAACTCTGGGTACGGTTTTCTGATTCCAGGATCCACTTTCCATTGGTGACCTATGCTCCCATTATCTCCGCAGAAAAAGTGTACAGTGGGAGGATATCACAAATTCCTTCTTTGAGCCTGAAAATCAAATGGGGAAGTGCGATCCGCGGCATGGCTTGCTGTCTTCTGTATCGAGAAGTCGTACCAAAAGATGTCAAAGCGTTCATTCCAGTTTGTAGATTGATGCCCTTTTAAGGTATTCATTCTAATTAGATGCATTCATTTTTACATATTTCCGTTTATTACCCATTGGCAAAATGGGTCTTGTTTTGGATTTTATGGCGTGCGCACTTTATTTGGACGTCATCACACTTTTCAACTGTGTTCAAGAGTAATAGTAAACAGTGGGTCATGCGTTGCTATGGTGACCGCTGCTGTTTGATAATTTTTTTTGGAATTCTTTTTTTTCTTTTTCTTTTCACCAGCAGTCATTCTTAATGTATTTACATCATAATAATTTAAAGTATTTTTATATTCTTTTTATTATTAACGTATAATGACTGTCTTGACTGTGATTTTAATATAAATATGAATTGACTGAAGAAGGAAAAGTATTTTGTGACGTCTTGAACCACGTATGTNGCTGCTGTTTGATAATTTTTTTGGAATTCTTTTTTTTCTTTTTATTTTCACCAGCAGTCATTCTTAATGTATTTACATAATAATCATTCAAAGTATTTTTATATTCTTTTTATTATTAACGTATAATGACTGCCTTGACTGTGATTTTAATATAAATATGAATTGACTGAAGAAGGAAAAGTATTTTGTGACGTCTTGAATCACGCATGCAGCCAGGATTTGAAAAATTCATCCGACGACAAATATAAAAGGAGACAGTTTTTGCAAGCCATGATCGGAAATGTTGTGGCGTTTATCGGAGTCAAACCAGGAAAAAAAAGCACGTGACCAATGAAAAATCAGTGATTGTAATAAAGCGATCGCAATTTTGTTTCTTCTTTAACTTTAAAACTTGACTACAGGGCACTTTTCAAAAGATAAGAATAATGTAAGCAGCAGCTCATTCTGAATTCAATTGACATGTGTTATGAGCGCAAAATATGAACTAATGAAATATGCTTTTCTGTTTAAATTTAATACTATCATTTTTCAATGAATCAAAACTGAAGTGAGCTGTGCTTTCCAATATCTTCAGATGAACAAAAGTGCCACAATAGTCACGCACTTTTTGAAAACTTATTTTTCTTTCACTGGGTGGGATAACATGGTTGGTAAGATGCTGGGCTCGTGTCCTAGAGGTCGTGGGTTCGATCTCTGCCGGACTCTCCGTATAGTAATGGTGACTGGTGCTCGTTAAATCTGTCGGGTCACAATGTCCTAAATGTTCCTCTGGAGGTACTGAATTAGAGATCGATCGTTCTCTGGTTCATTTTAAAATTACGATCTGCGAGAGAACGGAATGGGTTCATTCTATAAACTGGTTGTGAGGCTGAAGTCATGGAGGGCACCACTGAAAACAAGAGCCACACCATTTGCCTTAAATTTGCTTGGTTTCGCCAAGAAGGCTTGCTGATATTGGCAAGTGACATTAGAATCAACATTTTTTTAAAATAAATATAATGTAGTTAGCGTTCAGTACTGTCGTGTATCTCGCCTTCATATCTCTCCTTCTGCAGCATTGAAGATAGTTTCAAAAGCTACAGTCACATTTTGAATGTCTTAAACTCTAATATATTAAAACTTTGTTTAAAAATACTATATTGCTTAAAAAACGATTGGGTTTCAGACAAATGATAATTTGAACAAAAACTTTTTACTTCCATAAAATTTTTTAAAATCAAGATTTACATTTTAGTGTACTTTAAGAAACAAAAATACTCATGTGGGTTAACTTTTGGAATATGAAAATATATCACAAACTTAAAATAAAACCACATTGCTGAAAAAAATTCCTCTTACTTGAATTTTGTGCCAATTTTAATTCTCAGCATGAGTGCAAAGTTTTGGCTCACTAAATAGTTATTAAAGAACCTACATGAAACTGCTTTAAAGCTATACCTTAAGTTTTAATACTATGAAACTATTTGCTTTAACTCTAGAGTTTAAAAGTTACTGATATGACGATTATAAATTTTTAGGAATTCAGTAACCATAGACAAGTACTAATTAACATAGACAAACTTTTTCTTCTACAAACGCGGTGATGGCATTGAAAAATTGTATTCGTGTCATTTGGTAGTTTTATTTGAATCGTGGGAAAACTCCAGTTATTAAAATGCTCGCCTCACTTTCATGTTCTTACTTTAGTAACTTTAAAACTATCAAAATTAAAAATCTAAACTACTGTTTAAATAATACCTCTTATTCATTCGCTCTCAAGTAAATTCACAATTTCAGGCCTGGCCGAACCAGTAGAAGTAAAAGGATGTCGCTTGACTTAATGTAAGTTTCTTTCCATGAGTAACCAATACACCAGCCCTTCCTTTCGCACATAGTATCTTATAATATCTTGTAATATATTATTCCTAATATCTTATTTTAGTCTAGAATATATTGTTTAATGATCAAAATATGAAGAAATAAGCTAGAATATTATCGGACAGTTAAACTACTCAACCACTAGTAAGGTTCTAATGAGCCATATTCGACTTAAGAGCCACCACTAGCAGACTATTGTTAAAGAACTAAAAGTTCTAAACTTTAAAAAGTTGGTCTAAGTCGGTGATTCGGCAGCCAACCTAATCCAGGAGGTTAACTAAACTGACTCTTTTAAAATTTCAAGTTGGCCTAAACTATCAAGCTCCAACAACTATTCCAGACGGTGATCTAACCAAGGTGCAGAGAGCAGTGTTCATGATGTCGAACACGACAGCCATCGCTGAAGCCTGGGCTCGCCTTAATCACAAGTTCGATCTGATGTACGCCAAGAGAGCTTTCGTTCACTGGTATGTTGGCGAAGGTATGGAGGAAGGAGAATTTTCAGAAGCCAGAGAAGACCTCGCAGCTTTGGAGAAAGACTACGAAGAAGTCGGTCTCGATAGTCCTACAGAATCAATATCAGACGTTGATGAAGAAGATGAGTTTTAGTAATTTCTGTTATTTGATTGTTCGAAGTTTTATTTAGTTCTGTTCTTGAATAAAAAAATAAAAAAACTTGCACAAATTTTGGTTGTGTTTAGTCTTGCCCTTACTATTTTTTTTATTTATTTTTTCATAAAGTTTGTTTTTTGAAGTTTTCCGCTGACAAAAAATAGTAATCATACATTTGAAATTTTCAGCCTAGGCGAAAATAGTTAAAATTGGATATGTTTAATACTCTAAAATATGGAGTGACTATTTATTCGAAAATTTAAAAATTAGACAGCTTGCAATTTTCATTTTTACATGTGCTTTCTTTCATGTTTATTTTGCGCAATATTAAAGTGCATATTTATGCAGCGCATAAAGTGGAAAAGTTATTTTGAAGTTTGAGTGCAACTTTAAAATTTTGAAATCTCTTTATCAAGTTTTTATTAATTTGCTTTCGAGAGTGTAAAAATTTTTCAATTAAAAGTTAAATAAATTTCAACTAATTAGAGCACTTTAATCTGTAGACTTCCGTACTTAATGACAATGATAGTTTCAATAGTCTAGATATCACAAGCAAAATTCATACAGAAATTATCGTCAACGAAACATAAATTAAAATTTTCTTTAGGTCTAAAGCACTAACACTGTGGAGTTGAAGACTGTTAATAGTACAAAGTTTCTTGACAAGCAGAATGCAACTGCCCGAAATTATTTAAATTCTGCAATCAATTTCAATTCTTTCCTTTCTCGGCACAAAACTTAAGAGGAAAACAGTTTAAAAGTATTTAAAGTGTATTTTAATTTATAACCGTAGTTAAACAGTCAACCAAATGTTTTGTTTACGACTACCAATGTTAAGCTCCGTAGCCTTGTAATTTTTAACAGTAAAAGGAATTCCTGGAGAATTCGGGGAATGGAAGAAATTTGCTTCGTGGAGGATGTAATTGCACTTTTGGTATTATGGTAGTTGGTACAACTTTAATACATAAAATGTGCAAAATTGATTTTTTTTAGAGTCCCTTGAGATGGCAAAGTACAAGAGAATATTGTTTGATTGTGGTAAATACTGATTGTCACAAAATTGTCCTTTTATACACTGAGTGGCCAAATTATTATGACCACCTCAGAGTTTTATGTAAATGAGTTATTGCGTCACAGCGTTGCCGCTAGAGGGCAAGATAACCATAACACGGGAATGCTGGACAAGTGAGTCATCCATTGTGTTGCTGTGTTGCTTGCATTATACTGTGTTGCATTATACTGTGTTGCTTGCTCAGATATGGGAAAGAAAAGTGATTTAACTGAATTTCAACGTGGAATGATTGTGGGTGCGAGATGTGTTGGAGCGAGCATCAGCAAAACGGCTGCACTTGTGAAGTGTTCTAGAGCAGCAGTTGTTAATACGTCAGACTTGTGGTCGTCACAGGGTACTGAATGCTCGATCAGAGAGAAGGCTGCCCAGGGTTGTGCAGCGCAACAGGAGAGCAACAGTGCGACAAATTGCAAGTGATCTTAATCAAGGAGCAACTGTGAACGTCTCTGAAAGTACTGTTCGACGCACATTGCGCCGTATAGGGTATGGAAGCAGACGACTGAAGGGGTGGTCATAATAATTTGGCCACTCAGAGAATATATATATATATACTAGAGGGCTCCACCCCCTGCTCACTACTGCTCGCCTACCCCCGATAATTGCTACGCAATTACATTTCTGTTCGCTTCAAGAACAAAATTAAAGTCGTTTTCATGGACATTAGCTGGCAATTTTTCTGCACCAACATCACATAGATAGAATATGATAGGATTGTAATATGTCAGAGATCCTTGTTATCAGCATTATAAACTTATATAAAGCAATTTTAATACAAACAATATTCTAAACTTATATAAAGCGAGGAAGCAATATTATTTAACACATTACTATAGGGCATTAGCCGGAGATTAATCTCCGTATTCGAAACACACGTGGCAGAGCCTAACTCGGGTTGACTATATTTGAGGGTGCCCTTTGATTCTCACCAAGTTGTGATCGCGGTTGATCACCAAGCTGGGCGATGTTGAAACCCAATCGTGATTCTGAATGGTTTAGATTTTAGCGTTATTTTTAAATGCTCAATGGTATATGTGATTTCAGAGGTCCGTTAGATCTAAGTTGGATACCGGCTGGTAAGGTTACTTTTTCTTCTGGTCAATAAGATCGAAGGTATGTGGGCAGACATAAAAAGGTACTTCAGAAAAAAATGTCACCGCTTGTCCGGTACCACAGACGCCATTTTCGATTCGTATTTCACCGAATTTATGTGGCGATGGAGATACACAGATTCTATTCATGATACATTTAGACAGTATCTAACTGCTATTAGAGAATTGCTATTAGAGAATTCGGTGCACCTAAATCTGAGGATATTCAAGCTTAACGAAGAAGCGAGTTTTTTTCCTTTTCCTTCTGTGCTTACTCCATTAATTTTTGTTTCGATTCAAAATGCATTTTATTGGGTTTATTAATTTTGCTCATATCGAGTTCATTGTAATTTGATAAAGTCTTGGCCGATGTTTTGTTGAAATTTTGCAATGTTTTATTGAAATATCATTATATTTCGGCAGCCATTCCTGTTACCACGGTGTTCCACGCAAACAGGAATGGCGCCAAATATAAGCCGCCAATTTCGCCGAGTGGCAACCTCAAGTATATTTTTACCACTCACTCAAATCATTGTTGATCTTATAGGATGCCGGACGCTCCCTATATGGTGCTTCATCTCACACATGCACACACATGCGTTCTCAATTTTGATTGGTTGTTTTGTGCGTTACTAACCAGAAGTCTTCTGCGATTGGCTATGTGTTATCATTCCACTTTCTTCTTATATATAAAGATATATATACATATCAGGGGATAATAGAGCGTTTGTCTTCCAATTAGGTGCACCGTGTTCGAATCCCAGTGATGGTCGTTACGAGTTCTACATTGCACCGACCACAGTGCCGACTTAAGCCAGTACTTGATCCAAATATTTCATCTAGGAATTCCCTTGTCATCTGGATTGGGTCCAAAATTACAGGGCTATGGATTTTAACATCAGTAGTGCCAAAAATTAGTAGTGCTGTTCAACGACATTCTTAAGATAAAATAAAATTAGTACTTTTGAAAAAAATTAAGCTTTAGTGACATCAATCAAAATTAGACTATTTTTTACCCGCTCTTAGACGAAATAGTATAATTTCTCCACTAATTTTGCCTTTTAGTACATAACTTATTATATTACTTCAATTATCTATCCATTACACAAATTAATTATCATTGGCATAAATTATAATATTGGTATTTTTTAATGTATATCCTTTACGAAATAGTTCCATTTTTCTGGTAATTTTGCTTTTCACTACAGAACTATAATTATTTTATTCCAATTACCGTTTATTTTAAATTATTTTGTTTCACAGTAACACGTTTTAAAAGCATAACTATAAGCAAAATAAACGCGTGGTTTTTCGACAACCTTAGAAATACTAATTTGGAGACGTATATAGCTTTTGCAACTATGATCAGGTTGATCTCTCAAATAACCTAGCATAATGAAGAAAAAACAATTAAGTACTGCAGAAAGCGCCATAAACAACACTTTTGATTACAGCTATGAGCTAGCAAATATCATTGATGTTATCTTTAAAAGATTTGACGAACCAGAATCGTCTATAATTTATTTAAAAACAATAGCCACCAAGTCAATAAGAAAATTCTATTCTTTATTGCCTTTTGGCAATAAGAATATAATTATACAATCAGAAATCTGGCATCTATTTACTATTGTACTCATTTAAATTCATGTTGAATGTCGTATTTTTAAAGCTTACTCTTAATCCAACGCACAAATTCCTTATTTGATTATATTTGCCACTTTCAACTATCATGTCAGGATCTCAAACGACTATTAAATGTCAATGAAATACTACCGCAAAGTGTTTCATATTTGCTTTATGAAAGACACCTTTTATAAGACAATAACAATGGTATATACTATTTGTTTATGGATATATAGTTTTGTACCTAACATATATATTGAATGGATATATTTATAAAAATATCCTTATTTATATAAATATCTGACACGGTTCCACAACTTGTTTTCAGACACAAAGTCGTTTCTCAAACGAAACAATTCATGTTTCCCATGATCGAATGAATCTGATACCTTTATGCTAAGTGCGCTTCACATCGAGAAATCAGCATTACGGCCATCCAAAACTTTAACAACTTACTGCTGAATATCATAAACTTACATTTCATTCATTGAACTCCAGTGTATTGAAATATTTTCTGCGTGACAATCATTTGGGAGAGTGTCCCAGAATCCATCGTTCATTATTTAGATTTCCTCGCCAAGTTAGCATTCATATTCTGAACTTTATCGTGAAATGCTGGGTCAAGAGAAGTTTATGAATTATGGATTTGTTTGAGAAATCTCTCTGTATCTCTGTTTAATAGAAATGAGAAAATGTCTGGTGCAAATTCTGAAGGAATCCGGATGCCAGATAAAAGACAGCACATTTTGACAAAACTACAATGGATTTGTCGGAATGATTCGAAACAGTATTTTTGCTGATACAAAACCAAATTGTTTTTGTTCTCAATAAAAGAAACCGGTATGCATTGAAGACGTATTCAGCTAATTTCAAATAGCGAAATAAAACTAAAGAAGGAATCTTATAATGAGTAAATACGCCTTAATGAGACAACCATAAATGAGCGTATTACTTCTTGATGGACGCGTGAGAAACAGTTTTATAACAAAGTTGCTATAGAGTATATAAGTAATTTAAAGTTTAGACAAAAGGGAGTTCAGATAAATCTAGAAACTATGAAGTTTTAAACTCTGAAAAAATTATTTTAAAATATCAAAATGCAAACAAATTAAGGCAGGATAACTTCAGGGCTAAAGAATAAATAAAAGGGTTAGATCACTCCTTTGGGGAGACTCGTGCCGCTCCTGGGAGATTCCGGAGGAGAGTCAAATAAAAGAACTCGTTTGAGGAGACCTTGCCGTGACGTCACTCATCTCAGTGAGTGACGTCACGGCGGCTCAAAACAAACTTCGTGCTTTAAAAAAAATTGTTTCGCTTGTAACTAGCATTTTTTTAAAACTTTTTTTCAATACATTCAATGTTTCTCATATTTTTTTATTTATTTTCAGGGGATTTTCTTCTCATCTGATTCCAAAAATGTAACAGTAGTAGTCAAATATCAGTTAGCGTCGGTCAAGAATTATTATAAAACACAAAATGAGAAAGCAAAATTTTCCGATGTCTCACTTCAGAAAATATAAAAGGACATCGAATGAAATATTAAATGTACTAGTTAGTGTGCAAGCAGCATTATGCTCTATGTTTTTCGTTTACACATTTAGAAACTTTCAATTTCGCTATTGAAATCTATTCCGTCTCATGATTTTAATTAGAAAAGAAGTAAAAAAATGTACAAGGTAAAATAAAATAAAATCCTGAACTTCAAAAATGAAAGTTATTAATGCTTAAAAATTCCTCTAATTTTGTATTGTATTTTTTAATGTCATTATTCAATGTATTTATGTGTTTTAATTATGACGCCTTCATTTTAAATATTTATGAGCAAGTGTAATAATTCCATTATTATTTGCCCAAATATTATTTTTTTAGTAATTAGCATTTAAGATTTTTGTTTCCTAGTGATAATATACAAAAAAAATTGCTATTATAATTACATATAGGGAAATATATTAAAATGAGGTATCCCAATTAATAAACTATAAGGACACTTTTATAGTATTTATTGTTATCAGACGATATTTTACTATAAAAGTGCTCTTATACGCTTTCTTTTATTTAACAGTCACCATTAAAAACTAAAATAAGAAAATAATAATTAAACGACAACCAGTGAGACATTTTTCCAATTTCAAAATGTTTTTTTTTTATTAATACTATTAGGAATACCAAGAAAATGCATGAATATTATATTTTCGAACAGAAATAAATTGTCAGTAGCGTTAAGTTTGACAGCTATTATCAAAAAAGTGTCGAACATTCAACTCATTTCTCACAGAAAGTATGAACAGAAAAGTTTTCATATCCTCTAGATGTGATTTTTGAAATCTGTGTGCCACGTGACGTCATGAGGTTGGGAATCGTAGCTTCAGCTTTGAGTAAGGAATGAACCAGCTCTTCTCTATAGCCCTGGGATAACTCAGGATTACGCATTGGTGAAATGGTCTTGCAATAACTCTTTTTCATTTGGAAAGTTCGAAAAAATTTTCATTTAAATCTCCAGGTCTGCCTGAACTTATGTACTGGAAAGGAAACTTGCCATGAAGTGTTTCTCCAGCGATATAGAGTCCTTTTAAGACAACTAATTATTTCTCGATAAAAGACGTCTTAGATATCGATATAGCGTCCTTTTAAAACAAATAATTATTTCTCGATAAAGGATGTCTTAGATATCGATATAGCGTCCTTTTAGGGCGTCTTAGATATCGATATAGCGTCCTTTTAAAAATCAATCTTTCTATCAATCTCGGTCATGTGCTGTAAGAAATTAATGAGACAATTGAATCAATGAATTCGAAAACAGGTCATCTCCACCGAAACTAATTTTACAGAAGCGGCATAAAACTGAATAGTTAAGTATCAGTTTGACATATATAGAGCTTTTTTATTTTTTGATATTAAAATGTGGCTAGTTACAAAATATTCTATTGCTATAGTGCCATACATCATTTAATTTTGCAATTTAAAATTAGATTAGATTTTGGAGGGGACAAAACCTTAAAACGAATACTATACGTTATTTTTAACAAGCAAAAATATTAACAATTTGTCATTTAGAAATGAAATTAAGACTTAATTTAAGTCTTAGACTACATATTGATGGATATTTGTGTCGATTCAGAATGTTTTTGCATTATGACTCTCTGCCCTGGGCCACTTACAAATTTCTTCATAGAAAGACAGAAACTCTTTCTATTTATACTATAAAATATTTTTTGATTTATGCAATTTTTTGAGGTTGTGGACATTTTTCCAAAACAGGCTTCCTTAACTGGTTATGGTACCAATTTTGGGGTACTTTGATTTTGAACAGAGTAAATATTAATCTGCATAAGCCACAAATGACTGCACGTTAAAAAATCTCGGTACATGTTTAACCAATACTTGGTGCAAAGTTTTTGATTGCACCAAAAATTGGGTAAATGAGATATTGATTTATTTAGGTGCGCCATAAATATGCAAATATTTCGATTGCACCAAACTTTCGTACAATGAGATTCACAAGCTTCAACTGAACATATTTTTTAATCGTTGACTGATGGACGATTTTGTTGTCTAGGCTTGCTATCATCTCATGCAAGTTGTCTTTGAAATTGTCTATTTCTTTTGCAGGTAAGTAAGCTTTTTTTATTTATTTGCATTAATTACAGTTCATTTCTTTCACAACATCTTTAAAAATTTTGTGGTCTGTTCTGAAAGAGTTAGTTTCAAATCTCTTCTAGGAAAGAATTCGTTGTATGAATAATTAAATATTTTAATATTTATATTAGCTCTTTTTCAATAAATAAGGAGATACATCCATTTTATGCGCACAGAAAGTGCAATACCAGTGCCACATAAACGGTAAATAAGGTAATCTTAAGAGGAATAGTTTCCGTCAAATTTACTACCGGTGAAAATCTTCTAGGTCCGTGTTTTAATTGCATTCGACCTGACAAAAAAAATCGTAAGTACTTTCTGTTAGAATTAGAACTAATTTTCATAATCTGTGCTTCTGTTTCGATTTTCATGTTCTATATTGCTCATTTTCGTTTGTTATGTCCCATAATTGCAGGAATTTTTGTCTATGCATTCTTAAATGCCTTAGTTGTAAAATTTTCAAAGCGAATTATACTCCTCAACCCAAATTGGCACTAGAGAGAAAGGCAGCCGTTGTCATGGAAACTGGGTTTCTCTTTAAATTGGTTGGATGCACAAGGTAAGAAAAAAACAAAGAAAGTGGCCAATATTGGCGTTAAAGAAAAAAAAAGCACTAAATTTGTTTATTCACCAAGAATCTAACTGAAATTTTGAACAAAATATCGACAAGAATAAGATTTGTTTTAGAGCATTTAGAAATAAGCTAATTTCTTATTATGATATTTTAAAAAATGAATTTTGCTTTCAATATTTTTTAACTAAGCGGAACAAATTTTAAATGAAACAAAATATTGTATTTAAAAAGTTAAAAAGTATATTTTTTTATTAAATCTAAATAAAAAAAATACTTAGATGCTCTTTTTTCCTAGACTTTCTTACACTTTGCTTTAGATACTTATTTTTTTATGAATTTTTTTCCCTCGAAATATTTTTTCAGATGGGGTAATGTTTTAACATTTTCTTTAATCAATTTTGCAACAATTTCTCAATTTTTAAGATTGTATTTCAAAAATAGTGATTAAAATATGACTTGCTTCGATTGATCTTTCTATGTTTTAAAAAAAAGTAAGGATTCAAATTTTGTCTTCTGTGAAATTATTTCAATTCCTATGCATTTTATTAGCATAAATTACATTATTTATAATCTTCTTTCAATAGCACAAAGACACCGGCAACTTCAATGCTTTTAGTCAAGAAAGAGGCTTAGGAGAAAATATTGTTAAAACTAGTGCAAAGCCTATAGATAGAACTATTTATTCTGCCGAATTTACCAGAATTCTGAGAGATTATAAACAGTTTTTTTTTTAACTTCAGAAGTACTAGTTTCAAGAATAGCTTACAAACAAGGAATGTGCATAGTTTCAAGTTCTGAGAATGAAGAACCTGTGATTAGAAAAATAATCATTATTTTGTGGAAAGACTCCAAAATTTAATTTGTGCGTAATTTTTTTTAACTCTTGTTGTGCTTTTCAACTGAAAGAAATTTGATTGTAGTTAAAATATTAACTCCAGAAAATCTTTTAGATTATTATCATCTGTTAGAGTATAAATATGGAAAGACACTTTTGCCACTTTCAAGCATCTTATTATTTAATCATGAATAAATATTGAAATAGGAATCATAAATTTTTTTTGTGAAAAGTATTATAGTTAGAATCTTTTATTTTTTATTTTCTCTTCATTAAAATATTAGGGGTTAGGGGTACTAACTCTATAGCATGCATCTGTTGGTGCTTTAACGAATGAAATGTAAAGAAGAATTTTAATTTTATGTTTGTCAACTTGAAGAAAGAAAAAAATTTAGATATAAATATTACATTACACATCTAAAATAAAAATAGTTTTTTTTAATAGATTTAAATAATTAAATTACAACTCGATGATATAAATTTGGTGCTCCACTTGTATTACTCAATAATAAGGAAAAGTTACACTATAGTGTAACTGATCCATATTTGGTTTAATTAAATAACCCACTTACGATAACACCTTTTCTCGTAACTTAAGATTTATAAATTATCAATTTATGATACAATCTTCTCTTCTTTTTTTTATAAATTCGTATTAATGATTACTTTCAATAAAGAATTTCTCTGCTTTTTTGGCGCTTTAAAAATGCTTAATAATGGTGCATCCTTCCTTGCTTTTAGTTTCCTTCAAAAATACCAAATCATAGTGCAACCTTCCTTCACTTTTAGTTCCCTTCCTTCAAAACACGCATTTTTGGTGCAACTTTTCCCTACTTTCAGGTCCTTTCAAAATACCCATTTTTGGAGCAATCTTCTCTTGATATTTGCAACTAGTGAAAGCACGAATGTATATTAAAACTGAGCGCCATTTTATGTTGCCAGCAAATTAATACAAATGTTTTCGGTCTCAACGATTTAATTATGCATTTTGTAAGTAAGGGAAACAGGGGAGAATATTTTTCTAAAGAGATTTTTGTTAATATGTATAGTAAAATTTTCAAATTGACAGTATTTGTCAGCTTATGACATTTTCCACAATTTCACAATTTTATTTTACGTTGTTAATAATTTTCAAGATTGAATAAACTGGGATAAACCTCTCTATTTATTTAAGACTTGAGTCATTAAGAGGGNATAGGCGATTCTTGCATATGGCCCAGAGATTCTCAATTGGGTTGATATCCGGAGAGTTCCCTGGCCATTCCAATGTCTCAATTTGATTCTCAGACATTAATTTCTTGAGAATTTTGGACGTATGGCAAGGAGCTAAATCCTGTTGAAAAATCCCTGTTCCATCAGGGTATCGTTTCTTCAACTCTGAAACAACTTTTTTACCCAGAATAGTAATGTACTGCACAGAACGCATCATACCGTCAATAGGCTGCAAAGGTCCAACCCCATTGTAACCGAAACAACCCCAAAACATCTTCTTTAAAAAACACGGAAAAAAAAGTTTGTTTAAATTAATTTGCACAAGGGTGTATGCTAGAAAAATACCGAGTAAATTCGCAAATAACAACGGCTTTATCAAAACTATAGTTATGTTACAGTAAATGACCGAAATTCGTGATTGTTGACTTCCACCGGTGAATGTTGACAATCCCATAGTCACTTCCGAAATATATATTAGGTCCAGTTAAGTGCCACTGCCCAGTATACAATTGTCCGGTATGCTCTACATCAATTTTTTGAGGTCAAGTGTCACTTCCCAGTATGCATTTAACCGGTACTCCGAAAACTAATGTTTCTCCAAATCTATCCTCAGAAGATAATTATAGTATCGAATAAATATAATAATATCAACGAATAAACTAATATCAAATCGGATGAAACAAATATTTCGGAAAATCACCAAATCGACTACGTGATTGTTGACATTCACCAGTGAAAGTCGACATTCTCTTGATATCGATCATTCACACTAACAGTCAAATTCCTGATCGATCCCATTTCGGTTCTATTTAAACTTTTATTATTCTCGAACTAATTATTGAATGGTAAACTTTTTCATTTTATTCTACTCCCTAAAAGTTTTGCCCTTTCCTAAACGTTAACTCCCTTTTAAAGTTTTAAGTCTCATATGTTTTGTGCAGGAAAGCAAAATTAATTATACACTGTCAACCAATAAGTATTTGGACACCTATGCAAATGACTATATCTGCGGTCCTGAGATACGTCACGCCCCCTCCACCGGTATATATCGTGTAGGGAACAACATCGGCATTAATCCCATGCAAGATGCCTACTCCACTCTTTTGGATGCCAATGTGGCTTTCCACGCTGTGGCGATTTTACAGGGTGGACCCCTGTTACTTCCAGGACGACAATGCCAGCTGTCATGTTGCGAGGGTCACCAAGGCTTGGTAGGGTGCCAATGGGGTTAGTCGAATGGACTGGCCTGCTCAGAGCGCAGACCTGAACACTATCAAGAACTTCTGAGTTGGATCGCCAAATTAAGGGGTGTACTATCCGTCCAAAATCGGTGAAGGAACTTACACGTCTTCTCCATGCCGAGTGGAAGAAAATATCACTTACCGTCACTTGTGGAAAGTATGCCCCGGAGGGTTGACGCTGTAATTGCCTCTCCTGGAGGCTCTACCAACTATTGATTATGAATAAAGTTTTTCCTTCAATCACACGTGTCCAAATACTTATTGGTAGATAGTGTATAGTTGAACAACTGAAACAGTGGCAGCTTCACTTACGATTTCTTATTATACAGAAAAGAAGTACAAATATAAACCAATAAATTATTTTTCTGGATGAATATTATATATCATATGAGGTTTAGCTTTTAAATTTACTTCTAAATGTCTGACGAACTGAAACAACTGATCTGATTTTTTTGATGACAAACAGCAGGCTATTTTTTTTCACCCAAACTAATGAAGTGAAAAAGAAGAAAAGAAAGGGATGTCAAATTTTTATTTTCCTTCTAACTTTATTTTAATTTTTTGAAATAGTTCAGAAACAATTATCATATATGAAAATCTACCTTGAAAAAAACTTACATACAAACTTTTGCAATGATAAAATGTTTCAAATATATAAAATCTTTTATGATTGAAAAACTATTTAGGAATAAAATGTAATTTTGTGGAACTGTTTTGAAACAACTCTAAGTATTGCTGCTAAAAAATCTATTACGTCTTAGGATTACTTCAAAAATATATATTATTTCGTAATAAACTGCAATACACCTCAAACTGTATCAAAACAAACATGTTCCTGCTTTGATATACGAACAAACATCTTTCGAAACAACAATTGTTGTATGCAATCTTGATTATTTTTTAACCTGGTCAAATACTTTTCGCCATCAATTTTGAAAATATACAATTCAATCAAAATAATCTACACATTAAAGGTTGCAAATAAAAAAATAAGCATTTAAGCAATTTAAAAGGCAAAAAAAAATATCAATCACTCTCAAGAGATTCACTATCGAGAAACCCCTTACCATCTGACTAACTGTGAGGAGTTTTCGTGGTTTTTACTTCCATGTAACGCAAATGCGAGAATCAAAAAGTTTTTCTCGTAAACTAGTTTGTCTCACTGCTTGATCCATCCATTAGCTTTTCTTCTGGCTTGGGATCAAAATTACAGGACTTGGAGTTGAACATGGGTAGACTCAAAATCCGACAATAGATCAACTTTGTAATCAACGTCAATGTAAAGTTCTACTTTGGTAATAATTTAATAAGCAAGTATTGCAGCAAGAAAATCAACACTTTAAAATAAATATTATCGGGTTTCCTTGTCTCTTACTTAAAATATCCCTCCCATATTTTCCGAATTGAAATTACCTTTCTATTTTCAGGTGCTTTCAATATAAATTTATTGAAAGTAAGTTTATCCATAGTTTGGAAAACCTAAATCTATATTTAGTTTTGAAACTGTAATAAATTTTAGAAATTTCACATCAGTCTTTAACGCCGATTTATACCCTGTAAAGCTTTAAATAGTTTTATCATTGGTTATATTTTGATGCGTACACATTCGCCACTTTTTCCTAATAATATGCAATACGATGTCATTAATTATTCACCTCTTCTCGATCAAATTCAACCAGACTTTTGATGCGTAATCTTAGGGACATCCCTGAGAGACTTCATTCTTGGAAGAGACTTTCCATAGCTGAGACTTCCTTATTCGATAGGAAGTGACAGAAAGTGTTCTAAAAGCTGCCAAGTGTCCGTAAACTAAATGGAGAGAGAATTTGCTGATGTCAAATCAATTGACCGTATTTGAAAAGAGATCTTGACACACATCGGGGGGGGGGATAGTTTGGAGGGGGTGGAATAAGCTGTGCGATTTGATAACAAAGCGAGAGAAAACTAGAACTTTGATCATTGATCGGAGGAATGAAATTCTCCGATGCAGGGTTTAAAGAAAATGTGTGGGGGGGTACTTTCCAATTCCCGATATTTCAGTTTCGCTCCTGAGTGTTTGTTTATTGGAAAGGCTTTCTCGTTTTATAGTTTGGCATAGAGTAATTTGAAATTCCTTTATGAAGATTTTGAGAAAAATTGGTAATGGAGAATGAATGATTTATGCGTCGTAATTCTTTCCACGTGCATCTATGGAAACTTGAGATTTTTGTATATAAGGTGTATATTCAAACAAAACAGGCCGCTTCGGTCCCGTCTAACGCTTCTTCTCTTGCCATTTCCGTTTTTTTTTTTCATTTACATATTGAAATTTTTTTTTAAAAAATTACAAAATATGCAGAACATTCCAATGTTTTTTTTTTAATGGCGGGCACTCGGGATGTATTGTCCCATTGGTCTCATATGCCAGGCCTGCTACTCTCTTCTCGTTACCCAGTGGGCGCCTGTGGCGAGGCCACGGCGGTGGAGCAGCGTCGCCCACGTCACACAACGACAAACCCGTTTATAGGGCGGGTCACATTCACACAATCACACACACACAAAGGAGAAAGGACATAGAACACAGAGAGAGAGAAAGAAACATCCATGCCCTAAGCGGGATTCGAACCCGCAACCGTCGGCTCCACAGTCAGGCACGCTAACCACTCGGCCACCTGGTCGGCGAACATTCCAATGTAATAGTAATGATTCGTCTTTCTATATTATTAATTTTTAGCAACTAATATTTAGTTTCCCTTCAAAAAGTTTTTAAGGTAGGAATCATTTGAAAAGAGTTGCCAGAGCTATTTAGCACAGCAATTCTAATTTATGTATTTAGTTGTCTACCAAAGTTTACATTCGTAATGATTAACCTTACATTATGTAATGGTGGTATTATTCAACGTTACTGTATCTTTTACAAATTTATTCACTTTCAATCCAAGGAAATATTCTTAGAGAAAAAAAATGTTTCAGACTTCAAAAAGAAATCGAATGTCCTGCAATATTTTTATTAAATAAAACAAAAACCAATCAGATGTTTCAAAAAAGGAAACAAAAGCAGTGAGTGAGAATAAGGGTTACGGGAAACATGTTTCTGGAAGGCATCGTCTTCCACAGTGAGAGGTTATCCATGTTTCGCCCAGTGTGTCTAAAGTTATATAATTTGTAATAAAAATACCCGATGGACACCTGGGAATCTGACTCAGTTGAATTGAGCATCATTATCCATTGTCGACTGATACAAACATCCATTTTCAATTGTGCTACTCGGTAGGCACTTGTGAATCTGAGTCATGGAGGTGAGCATCATTATCCATTGCCGACTGCTAAAAACATCCATTTTCAATTGTGCTACTCGGTAGGCACTTGTGAATCTGAGTCATGGAGGTGAGCATCATTATCCATTGCCGACTGCTTCAAACACCCATTTTCAATTGTGCTACTCGGTAGGCACTTGTGAATCTGAGTCATGGAGGTGAGCATCATTATCGATTGTCGACTGCTTCAAACACCCATTTTCAATTGTGCTACTCGGTAGGCACTTGTGAATCTGAGTCATGAAGGTGAGCATCATTATCCATTGTCGACTGCTTCAAACACTCATTTTCAATTATGCTACTCGGTAGGCACTTGTGAATCTGAGTCATGGAGGTGAGCATCATTATCCATTGCCGACTACTACGTTTAGGATGGGGCATATTCACACATGACACCTAAAAAAATATTCCCAAACGTTTATGAACAGAGAAAATATTTAAATGCATGAATTTCGAACTGCAATTCTATTTATCACAGTTCACTTGTGTGTGTTTCGAAATATTTAAAAACTAATTTCAAGACGTGATATTTTTCAAGGTACCCAAATAAAAAATTATAAGGAATTTTCATTGAATGACTCCAAATATGAACTCAATATTTCAAAATACATTCTTTACTTAAATTAAGTAGGATTATTTCATTTCAGTTCTTAGTTTTTCCTTATCATTCTTATCCTTTTCATCATTCATATTTTAGGAGATTTTTCTTGGAAATTTTAAAATTATGAATTCTTGCAAAAAGTGATATATTAAGAAAAAGGGTTCTTCATTGACTATTTTCATGCTTAATCTGAAATAAATTGTCTTTTCATTTTGATTTATTACTTATGAGGCTTCCTGTCTAACCGTATAC
Organism: Parasteatoda tepidariorum; assembly: GCF_043381705.1. Lineage (NCBI taxonomy): Eukaryota > Metazoa > Arthropoda > Arachnida > Araneae > Theridiidae > Parasteatoda > Parasteatoda tepidariorum. The sequence goes on from NC_092206.1 coordinate 100,037,983, forward strand.
CTATAAGAAAAAGTAAGGCTATCTCCAAAAAAAGAACTTGTGCAGTCACTATTTTGTTTACGAAGCTTTGAAAAAATGTAACTTTTGTTGTTATCAAGTTACGTACACATTTTCACAAAATATGAGTATTTTTGTCCTTGTTGGAGCAACTAACTCCTTCATCAACATCTGCAAAACAAAATAATATATTTAGAACTTACTGCTATTTCAACTTGATATCTCTTTCATTTAAAGTAAAGCACGTCAAATATATTTACGACATTTTTAAATATTTATATTGTCTTCAAAATGAAATTTCTTTGTATTCAAAGAATATTATTTTCATTTTTAAATTATTTTTAATTTTAATATGATTTTGAAGCCATTACAATCTCTTTTTATTTTTTTATAAAAAAGCTCTTTTCCAAAGTAGAATTTAAACTCGCATTTCTCATTTTAGCTATAAAAACAATTTACCTCATGAAATGAATTATAATTTTTTTTTCTTCACAAAAATTCTCCTTCTTCTTAGAATCACTTTTTTTTTCAATTTGCAGAAGTTAAGTGAAAACTTAAAACACTTTAAAAAAATTAAGGTTTCGGCTCTGCGTAAACAATTGTTGACAGGTAGTTTTCAGTTTGGACATTCTGAATCCTATAACAAAGTGCTTTTTAGTTGTTTTCCTTTTCAAAAAAATTTTGTTTTGAAGGAGTTTGTGACAGTGTTTTTTTAAAACTGTTTTATACGCAAAAAATCATTTTTATTGATAATAATTTTCTGGTTTACTATCGTTTACCTCTTAGGAATTTTTTTCTGTACAATATATTCCTAAACAAAAGACAATTTATCCGCTTTTAGTTTACTATTAATGCTAACAAAAACATATTATACTAAAAATAACTGTATTTGTTTGTAATTAAACTAAGACAACTCAGAATCATATGTAATTTTAACATTGGAACTACTCGAAATGTGCTAAAAAGTCTAAAAAAAATTTCAGGATAGAAATATTCCATAGAAAACAATTCTAGTTTCACAACTTGCCATGAGAGGGAAATATTGTGCTGTTTTCTAAAAGAGGCTGTAAAAATGAAATATGCAAAATTATAAAAATTGAAAAGGTTTGTGTATGAAAAAAAGGCAAATGAATAAAACAGAAAACTTTATGGAAATTTGGGATAAAATTAATGCTGTCTGAAAATATTTTTACTTAAGGGGAGTCAGTACCCACCACGATTTTGAGATTTTTACATTTTTGAAATCTCCTAATCAAGAGCTTTCCAATGATGTATAGTTTTATGTATTTACTCAAATTTAAAGCTGTTGAATTTCAATTTCAAAATGTAAACAAACGCTCCTCTATCTGTGCCACATTTGACAGATGAAAACGTAAACACAAGATTCAAAGCTGTGACGTTTAAGAGTATCTTTTTATTATTTTATTATCTAAGCAAGCTAAAAGTTAAAATTTTATTTTTACTGTAAAAGCTATAAGCTAAATATTTATGCAACTGCTTTTACAATTAATATAGGCAATACTCTAGTATTATTTTCATATTTTATTTGATTTTCAATTAATAATCACGTGCAAATATAGCTATCTTGATCTTTACAGGCAATTTCATAGTTTTTTATTAGATTTATTTTGTTTTTGTTAGATAAGTTTTGTTTTTTTGTTAGATTAGTTTTGTTTTTTATTAGATTTGTTTTGTTTTTTGATAGATTTGTTTGATTTTTTGTTAGGTTTGTTTTGCTCTTGGAGTTAATTTTTTTCACGACTTTTTGTTGAGGTGAAAAATTAAAGTTTTGTTATTTGTTTTTGATTAAAATGCCTAGATCTGCAAAAGCCTTTAAGAAACGCAAAGGCGTTTACTATGAAAGAAAGACTGTTTCTGATAATGCTGGTAGTAGTGAAAATTTATCAGCTAAAGAAAAAAAAATTCCAGATTTGGATGCATCTTTTCTTCAATTTAAAGAAAACAGTGGACTTTTCAATGTGATTATGGACCTTAACTTGCTGGCTAACGACTTTAAAACTGCTGTTAGATGCAAGTCCTGTGATTCTGGTCTGAATCTGCATGTTTTAGAGCTCAATGCTGGTCTGGTTGTATCGTTTCGCTTGACTTGCTCTAACTGTGAATATGATCATCTCTTCAGCTCATCTGGATGCCATGACAATAGCCGAATTGCTACTGTAAGCACCAGATATGTTTATGCCATGCGCTCTATCGGTAAAGGTGCTGAAGCTGGCAGAATGTTTTGCGGAGTAATGAATCTTCCCCAACCTCCTACAAGATTTGCGGGATATAACAATAGACTCTTGTCAGCGACTAGGAAAATAGCTAGTACTTCCATGAAAGAAGCTGCGGTTGAATGTAAATTAGAAAACGACGGTGCAGAAAACATTGCTGTTGCTGTCGATGGAACCTGGCAGAAGCGAGGTTTCAGTTCATTAAATGGTGTTGTCACGGTGACGAGTGTTGACACTGGCAAAGTGTTGGACGCTGAGGTTCTTACAAAGCATTGCCGATGCAGTAATAAAAAAGTGCATAATGATAAATGCAAACAAAACTTCAGTGGTTCGAGTGGACTTATGGAAACGGAAGGTGCTACATGAATATTTCAACGTTCAATGTCTTTGAACAACTTACGCTACACAACATATTTAGGCGATGGAGATTCAAAAGCCTTTGAGTCTATACGAAATAAAAATGTGTATGGGGATGAATACCCTGTAACAAAGATAGAATGCATCGGCCATGTAATGAAAAGGATGGGTACAAGACTTCGTCGTCTTAAAACCAGCTTGAAGGGCCAAAAACTATCCGACGGTAAAGGTATTTCTGGTAAAAATCGACTGACGGATAGTGCAATTGACCAAATTCAAACTTACTATGGCCTTGCGATACGAAGAAACGTAGAAAGCTTAAAAGACATGAGACAAGCAGTTTGGGCCATATTTTTGCATAAACTCTCTACGGATGAGAAGCCCCAACATGGTTTTTGCCCTATAGGTGAAGAAACGTGGTGTGGCTACAGAAAAGCTGAGGCCACGAAAGAATCTTATCGGCACAAAGCAAGTCTTCCTCCTGCAGTTGTGGAGGCAATGCGTCCCATCTTCAGGGACTTGTCAAATCCTGATTTGCTAAGAAAGTGCCTACATGGCAAAACGCAAAATCCCAACGAAAGTGTCAATAATGTTATCTGGTCACGGGTCCCTAAATCCACCTTTGTGCATATTGAGGCACTTTCGCTTGGGGTGTTTGATGCAGTGTGCACATTTAACGATGGAAATGTCTCTAGGTTACAGATTCTCGAGGCTCTGGGAATCGAACCTGGAGATTATGCAGTGGCTGCAATGAAACTCTTAGGCCGAGAGAAGCTTACCCGATCTAAGTATGCGTTCTCTGTGCAAACTAAAGAAAAAAGGAAGGAAAAGAGGCAGAAGAGGAAGCGTGAGGAAGAGAGTGCTCAAAAACATCCTCTCAAATCCGGCTATGGTGCTGGATTGTTTTAGAATTTTGTGTGTGAATTATATCAGATATTTTTTTCATAATTTCAATATCTGCCATGTGTTACTTGTTTCTTCTAGACTGGAAATTATTGTGCTAATTGAGAACGTTTATAAGTATCAAATCATTGAAAGCAATAGTAATACATAGTAGAATGTTCTCGGATGTAGGTAGCAATATTTCAAATATTTTTGTAGTAAACTATTTTTATTGTTTGTAATTTTTTGATACAGTAATAGTATTAAAGTAATATATGAAATTTATTTTCAAGAATTTAAGCAACTTAAATGTGAATTTATTTATAATTGAGTACATTTAACAGTGTATTTTTTCAAATGTTTTGCAAATTATGAATCGTGAAATTGTTGTGTTTATCTTACTCGGTTGTTAATAAATGAAAGATTAATAATAATAATTTAAAGAATAATTTTGTACTTAAACTTATATTAAACATATTCATGAATTTTCTATAATAGATTATGTCTTATGAGGAATTATTTGTAATGCATAGTTAAAAACTTGAAATTTTAACATTGTCGACTTAATGTGTAACATACTTGGTATAATGCAATTTATGCTTTTTTTGATAAAATTTAGGAACTAAATAAAAACAAATGTCCTAAATATAAAGAAGTCAATTGTACAAATGAAAAAAATGTGAAAGGTTTGTACTTAGTGCCAGAATTTTTTAGTAGTAACTAATTTTAACTTTAAATTGGCTTTTTCTCAAAATGTGTTTTTTTTTAGCTGCGTGTACCTTTTTCTCAGAAACTACTAAAGATAAAACCCTAAAATTTTTACAGCTTATTATTAAGGGCTTAATACATATACTGAGGTGAACCTTTTATGATTATTCATAAAAATAAATGTGTAGCTGTTAAAAACATAATGCAAAATGACATTTTTTCAGTAGTACTCAGCTTTTATTTTTTTTTAAAAAAATAACAATGTGTATGGATAAACTTTTCACCTCTGTTTATGTATAAGTGTTCATATAATCACCATAAAAATTTCAAAGCTCTATGTTTGATACTTTCTCAGAAAAAGGTACGAAGTTTGCCATTTTAACATTGTCGGTATAGAGGGTACCGACTCCCCTTAAAATTGCTTTGGTAGAAGAAAGATGCCAATTTTGCACAAAAAAAGTATGGTCAAATCTACCGGAATGTGGTAAAGTTTACTGTGTTTTTGAAGACCAAAAACCCGTGTGTGAACCTGTTTTTAGGAACGCCAAAAACTCGGTATTTTTTACCGAAGTGCTATGATTTGGTATCTAGCAAATTTTTTTTAATGGTGGGCACTTGGAACTATCGTCCATTGGCCACAGAAAGTGCCAGAACTGCTAACTCTCTTTTCGTTATCCAGTGGGCACCTGTGGCGAAGCCACGGCGGTGGAGCAGCGTTGCCCACGTCGCACGACCACAACCCGTTTATAGGGCGGGTCACATTCACACACAAAGGAGAAAGGACATAGAACACAGATAGAGGGAAAGAAACATCCATGCCTTGCCCGGGATTTGAACCCAGAACCTTTCTGATGCAAAGAAAGTTCCCTGCCCCCCACACAGGCCGGTCGGCGCATCTAGCACATAAAATTAACTATAAATATGGTTTTATAATACGTGATGAAATTTGGTATTTTTATCATGGTAACTTTAAGCATAGTTTCAAACTATTTATATGATTAAATTTAATTTTCGATATTGTATCTTTTAATAAATGTGTGATAGTTATGACCATAATTTTGAAAATTTAAATTTTCCGTAAGCCGTTACAATGTGAAGGGAAAAAATAACGAATGAATGGTTTAAACACCCTATATTTTGGTTTTATCAATCAGAATCGTTTTTTTCTTTTACAAGAAATGTCATTAAAATACAGGACGGTAGTTTTACCAGAATTATCTTTTTCTCTGCGACAAATGAATTAATTAGAAAACTTAAGGGAAATTTCAAATAAAAATTATTGATGTCAAAGAAATGTTTTATACTTAAAATTCGTTTGGTATAGGAACGAGCAATAATTGTCTAATATGCGACACATCTATATTGGACGTAGAACATTGCGGACTCAATTAAAAACAATCTACTATTAGACGTAGAACGTGGTGGACTAAACTAAAAACAATTTAAAACTACCCAAGTGCAGGTGGTTTGCAGGTAACAATGAGAAAAAAGAAGTTTTTTTTATCATGTATAGAGTAAGAATGGCTTGTGTTTGGAAAACTTTCATTATTCTAGTTTTAAAGTTCCATTTTGAACACATTATTTTTAACTAACTGAGGGCGAATATTCTGTTGTTTTTTCATATATTTGTTTATAAATAATCATAGTTCAAATTTAACTTTGAAACGTTTTATTTCTTATGCAAGATTGATAGTTCCTGATACGCGATACCAAACGTTGCTTAATTTGAGACGCTATTTTACATTAAGAAACAATTCATACAACGTGAAACGTTATTTTTTTATGTTAACAACGATGAACGTTATACGAAGGAGAATTTTCTTCGTGGAATGCGACCCATAGTTCTGGCAGAAGCAGTTGCAACTTAAATCAAAGGCACCTTTCAAATAATTGGAACAATAACTAATTTTTTATTCCATTGATATTTATGTTATATGCACCAAACAATCACTACTTAGATATTTTTCTATTCAAATTAAATTAATAAAATAATAGTTTTTTCCTGGCATTTTAGGATATCAGATTATCGCAAATAATTTATTTATTTGAAGAACTACTGCGGTGATTCACATGATTTGAAAATACTATACTTCGCGTATAAGAAAATAGTGTTTAAATGTGTAAACATTTCCTTGGAATAAAAGAAAATATTCAAAACATTACTTTAAAAATAGATGAATAAGTTAGAAGTGCAAACTTTTATCTATTTTTTAAAAACTAATATCGCCTACCTGCATAATTTTCCTGCATAACTTCTATCCAACATAATTTTCGGTTTGTCGATCCTATATAACTTCTATGGACATCTATAAAAATATTAAATTGCATTTTTTTTTAAAATTTCGCACTGTAAAGTATAACTTAAGTGTATATATAACACAATAAATAATAATATTATTATTATAATTAATATAGCATAATAAGTAAATACGAAAAAGAGCAAAAATAAAAAAGAGAAAAACGTAGAAAATTAAGAAGCTCAATAAGTTTTATTTACTGCGAATAAGCTGCAAGTACATAGAACTCGTAAAATAGGTTTAAAATGTAGAGAAAACATGGAAAAAACTACAGAATAACGGAAAAAAGGAAGAAAATTATTTTTAAAAAAATTCTTTAAGAATCCGGGGGGAAAAAAGATATAATCTCTTCAACAGCTCATCCGACTATATCAGAGAAAAGGAGTGCTTTCTAATATTGTATCAATATAGCCAAAGCAAAATATATCAAAATGATTGGTCCTTTTGGTCAGAAAAAAATATTTAAAGTATTTATATAAGGTGATTTTAGCAATAACTTATACTATTTTCTGCAACATTTTTACTGTGAAATAAATTTCAGCTTCATTGTTTTCGGAGCTTTAAGTTCTGTGATATGTTCACACCTTGCCCTAAAACATTCAACTAAATATTATCAGCACTTATGTTTAAATTGCCTCCATGACATGTTCAAACAATACATGACATGACTCGAAATTGCTTCACTAATTGTTAGGCATTAATTGGTGTTGTAGAAATTGAATAGACAGAACATGAATAATTCAACTCGTGGCTGTGACAGTGTCTATAGTTCATTGTACCTGAAATTGATATGGAGTGAATTGATATAGCCTCCACCCCTTTACCCTCAGACTATATTATTATATAATTATATATCATTATAACAAACTTAACACATATTGCATGTTCTTAATACAGATTTCCAAGGAACTAATATTTCAGCTGATCCTAATGTTAGATAGAACATGTAGACTAATAAAATTTTTGATTACACTTCCCCTAGATGTCTTGAGAATATTTGCTTTTCAGAAATGTCATATTGATCTTAAAGTTCAATGCAGATTAATTTGTGTCAGATAGATTGTGATATTAGCCAGATTGCTTAATATTTTCATGTAAATTAATGAAATTTGTCATTAAATTTTTGCAGACATCTTGAGAATACTTATTTGCGTTGCAACTATAATTTTATCTATTAGGGTAAAATCGATTATTAAGTTCTATTATGGTTAATTCATGTTAGATAGAATATTATCTTAGACAGAATTAATATGAAACAGATTTAATATTAGACAGAATGCTTAATAATTTTGAGTAAATTAATGAGAGTTTTTATTTAAAAAAATTTCAGATGTCTTGAGAATACTTATTTGTGTTGCAGAATGCTTATTGAATTTTAGTTTCCATTGGGATTAATTTAAGTTAAGACGGAATTTTATATTAAACAGAATTAATGTTAGGCATAAGGCTAAATAATTTCGTGTAATTACTTTATAATGAACTTTATGAGGGTAATTTTTGCAGATATCTTCAGATGACTTATTTGTTTTGCAGAAATATCCATTAATCTTAAGGTCCTATCGGAATTGATTTTTTTTTTTTTTGATGGAATGCTTTGTTAGATATGTTAGACAGAATGCCTCTTAATTTCGTTTAAATTAATGAAATTTTTAATGACAGTTTTTACAGTTATCTGAGAATAGGGGAGAGTGGGGTAAATTATAACATTTCTTACTTAACTATTTTAACTAACAAAAAATCCAATATATTATTAGTATTAATTGACATACGAGTAAAGTGGACTATCCTCTACTAGAAAAAAAATACCTTATTTTAAATGTTATTATACTAGTTATTAAGAATTTTTGACAGTCGTGCATTTGTTACAATTGTCCCCACTTACGGGGTCAATTGTAACAGTTCATAAATTCAACTAAAACATAGTTAATTATACATATTATCATAGTTGTGATATATTTTTTTATTGATCAAAATAGTAGTGATATTTTAGGAGTAAAAATAATAATGAGCAGAGACCTAAAGGGTTAAACTTTTAACTTTAAGGGGTTAAAAATTTTAATTTATGCTGTGAAAGGTGACAAATAAAATAATGCACATGCAACATAATATAAATGATATAGGAAACTATTGGTGGTTCTTAAAGAGTTAAGTAATGGTTTGTAAACATAAGATTATTTATTTTCAGCTGTTACAATCGTCCCTTTACTTATTGTTACAATTGTCCCCAAGACGCCATTTCAGCTTCATTTGTTAAAAACAATGCTAGTTAATTAGCAAAACTAATTTTTTTTTTATTGAAATGTTAATTAAAGTGTCCACTTACATATTCGGTTACTAATTTTTATTTGTTTAAACAAAATTACTTTGTTACAATATAATATTCTAATACCAAAAAAAGTACTTGCGTGGCGTGAAAATATCTTTTGTGATGTAACTCTTTCAAAAGTACATAAAAATGGTTGCCATCAGGGGTGTACATGTAGATTTATTAAATACACCTTGTGCGCCACCTAGGAACCAAATCTAGAACCCGACACTCGAAATTTTTGCTCTGTTACAATCGTACCCTGTTACAGTTGACCCCACTCTCCCCTACTTATTTGTTTTGAAGAAATATCCATGGATCTTAAAATTCAAATTGGCTTTTCTTTTCTTTTTGCATGATATCACCCAATTCAAAAGTAAAATTTTATAAAATCAGCATTTGAAATCAGTACATTCTGTACTGCGTATTGCGTAATTTTGCAAGCAACAATAACTAATTTTTGTCTACATTGCTTATTTAATATCTGCATAGATTACTTTATCTACATTATTATATTAAGATCGCATTCGATCATTAGATCAAAAGTTATCTGGGAGCTTCGTATTTTGTCTTGTGCACGGTACAATCAGTCGAAATGCGCAATTTCGCAAGCTACATTAATTAGTTTTTATCTACATTACTTATTTTAGATCTACATGGATTATATAGTCTTCATTATTATATTAAGATTGCATTCAATCATTAGATCAAAAGTTATTTGGCTGCTTCGTTTTTTTATTTTGTGCTCTGCACATTTTATTGAATTGCATAAAACTCGAATTTTATGAATCTGTGGTGGCATTGTCAAATTATTAATTAGAATATTTAATGTAAACTTTCGAGATAATTAATGCTTTGAAAACTCTAATCGTTTAAAGTGTATTTGTTTAAGCTGACACAATATTTTTCACAAAAAAAAAATGGTTTTCGGTGTGCGTCAATTTATGAATACATTTTGCATTGTTTCCAAATATTTAACTGTATTGTTGATTTAAGACAGTAAATTTAAGAACTGATTAACTCCTTGCATCATATGTAAAGAACGAAATGAAGTATCTTAAGTAAATAATCATCACGGGATAATATTTTATTTAACACTGTAAATGCTAAATTTATCTTCAGAAAAATTCTTCGAGTGAAATAAGGACTCATTAAACGTAATTCTATTTCATTCAACCTTCATATTGTTCGAAATTCTCCAAATACACTTTAATTCCAGAAACAGACTCCCTTAATTAAGTTTAAAGAAAGAAAGAATTTCGTGAGAAGGCTTTAATTTTCTCTTTTTCTTCCTCCAAACAAGAGAAAACTTTTAATTTGGGAACGCGGTTACTTTTAAGTCGTATGTCTTGTGCTCACCGTTTTTCCCATTTGAAACTATGTTCAGAATAGAATTATTTCTTGAAGGTATGTGAATGCTTTATTTAAAAAAAAATTATCTTTGACATTTGCATAAATGAATTGTAATTTAGATTGTTTCTTTTATAAATGCTTATTTTGTCATTAGTTATATTAAGTCGACATTTTCAAAATACTGCACAAGGAAAACAGTTACTGTACAGTAATTTAAACGGGTATGTGTTTAATATCAGACTGTTAAAAACTTCGAATGACGAAAGAAAACAAAAACAAAAAATCGTAACGTGATCTGCCAGTCATCGTAACGTGACTTAATCTTAAATAGTCTGTCAAAGTTTTAGTGCTTCTGTGCACCAACAGAAATTTTCTTAGCTGACAAAATTTTGAATTCCCTGTAAACAATTTTAGTGTATCCGAACACCATCAGATATTTTCTTAAATAGACTAAATCGTAAATATCCTGTAAAAAGGTTCTGTGTATCCGAACACCAACAAAAATTATCTGATTTGACAAAATCTTGAACACCCTGAAAAAATTTTTAGTGCATCCGAATATCAACAAATATTTTCTTAAACTGACAAAATCTTAAATAATCTGTCAAAGTTTTAGTGCATCTGAGCACCAACAGAAATTTTCTTAGCTGACAAAATTTTGAATTCCCTGTAAATAATTTTAGTGTTTCCGAACACCATCAGATATTTTCTTAAATAGACTAAATCTTAAATATCCTGTAAAAAGGTTCTGTGTATCCGAACACCAACAAAAATTATCTGATTTGACAAAATCTTGAACACCCTGAAAAATTTTTTAGTGTATCCGAATATCAACAAATATTTTCTTAAAATGACAAAATCTTAAATACACTGTCAAAAGTTTCAGTGTATCTAAACTGGTGACATCCATTTTAATCCAAAAATGGTGTAATGAGACATTTAGGTTGACACTAAGGATAGTTCTTACTTAGCACTTAATTGACACATTCGTAAAGAGAAAAATTTTAGATGGGAGTGTTTATTTTTTAAAAAAAAGATGAAAAGTACACGCTCTACTTTCTTAAATTGACGAAATCAGACATAGAAAAATTGAAAATGGAACATATTTATTTAGGAGCGTAACCTTTTGAAAGTAGCGAATAAAAATACAAGTAGTACTTAATTCCCAAATTGACAAAATCGTAAATAGAAATACAAGAACTTGGGAAATTGATAGAGGAAAAGGCTACTGTGGAGCTAACGTGAATAGATAGCAGAACACCTAGATGGAGCCAAGGACATCTGATATGGATAATTAACAGTTGGCAGGGACAATTGATAGCCTCCAAATATAAATACCTAGAAGAAGATGAGGACAGCTACCAGATCTGAGAATCTAGTACATATAACCTCCCTGACATGGATAAATGGTAGATGACATTGACAATTGATAGCAACCAGACATGAATACCTAGCAGAAGACGAGGACAGCTTCCTGATGTGAGATCCTAGCAGATACCAGGTACCAGATGGGAGCATCTAGCGCATGTGAGATACCTGATATGGATAATTAGCAAATGGCAGGAACAATTGATCGAGATAGCTACTTTGAGATAGCTACAAGATATGAAAACCTAGCAGAAGATGTGGAAAGCTATCAGATGAAAGAACCTAGAAGATGTCTGCTATCGTATATGAGCATCCAGCAGATGTCAGCTATCAAATAGGAATATCTAGCAGAAGGCAAGGACAATTGACAGGGAATACCTAGCACAAAATGCGAACAGCTACCAGACGTAAGCAGCCTAGCAGATGTGAACCACCAGATGTGAACAGCTAGCAGAAGACATTTCATTAATACAGGACTGGTATTATCAAAGTTACAGACAAATAATCAATATGGGAAAAGCTTGAACTAAACCAGTTCCTTAAACTCTCTCTTTTTTGCTTATACAGATAAGAGCTAATAAAATAACTTCAAGTTTTACTTGACTGATAAAGTAACCTTTTATTTCCAAGAATATATCATATTTATTGTGATAGGGCAAATAAATTATTTTTAGAGGCGTGCCAGTTCCCGATTTAATCTAACCTGATGATATAAAACTGGATATTTATTCAAATAAGGATATGGACGCTTTTTCAAACTGAAATATTTATTTACAAAATTTAATTAATGCAATTAGATTTTTTACACTAATAAATCCACAGGAATATAAAAACCAAGGAACATAAGTAATTTTGAATTTAATTTATTTTGAATTTTATCTCCGGAACTTTCACAAATTGAGTTAGGTGATCAGATTTAAGAATAAAAATCAAAAATAAAACTTTAATTATGCTCCTCTTAGTGTTACAGGCTTCATATGCCCGTACTATGCAGTTGGAATAACGTATAAAACCTACTTTGAATTTTGACTTATAGCTTAGCCGTACTACCCGGTGATGACATGGTTACTGTTTTGCCCAACAATGACATTTAACATTAAAAGAAAATTGTTTGAACTATTAAAAATAATAGTCAAAGGATATGTTGTCAAATATTGAACTTACAGAAAATAAATTTTCAAGAAATTAGAAAATAATAAGTTAGTGAGTGGAGTAAAAATAAAAACTTTTGGAACAAATTTTTTTTAAACATTGTCGTTAATAAATACTATCTTTCATTCATCACCAAAAAACATGAGATATTTCTTCAACTAGTTTTATGTGATTTTTTTAGCTATTATCTAGTAAAAACACTGAATACCAGTTCTGTCCAACTCTCCTTCACAATAATTTTAAAAAAAGCATGTAATTAAAAATATTTATGAAGATTTTGGTAAAAAAATAAAAGGAAATTTTCAAAATTGAAATTTTTCGATGAAAATTGAAATGAAATTTTTAAAATTAAAAATGAAATGAAATTTTTAAAATAAAAAAATATGTTCTATGAGAATTTTTATTATAAGTAATGGTATCTAATAAAGGAAGTAGCAAAAAAAAATAATAATACAACTTTGTGTGCGCAAGAACATCAAAATGAGTAGTTTTTCTGAACATTGTTTGTTCTGAACATTGTCTCTTGTTTACATTTCTTAAAAGCTTTATAAGCGTAAAATCAAGCCTTATAATGATTTTCCACAATTGAAACTTTTGAAGGAATTGCAGCAAATTAACACCAAGTCACATAAAAAGTAGTGTCATTTCAAGATCCGCAGCGCCATTTTCAAGAAAAACTTTTTATATCTCCAGACTTCAAGTAATTTTAACTACAAATAGGTAAATTCCAAATAACATTTTCAAGAATTCAAATGAATGTACTTTAAACAAATGACGAAGTTAATGTTTCAACACTCAGAAATTAATATTTTGAAAATAATGCCTGTGTAATACCCTTTTAATAGGCCAGATACATTTAAACTGCTTTGCCCGAGACTTCTTTGCCTGTTATTTAACTGTAACTAAGCCATCTTTCAGTTAAAATAATTTTAACTTATCTAGTAGTTAAATGTGCGTTATATGCTATATATAGCACAGCTTATTTAATATGTTGTTTTGAAAGAACTTTTTAGTAAAAATCGAACATATTAATGATGTCCCAAAAATTTTTTCAATCTCTTACCATAATAATTGTATGCGTTACATGTGCTCTGAATGTAGTACTTTGAATTAAAGTTGTCATTTAAAAATGGTCAATATATTTCGGGTATTAAAAGAAGATTAGGCATTAACAAGATGAGACTGTTTTATTTGCATTCTCTTTTGCTACCAGCAGAGTTGCTAAATATATTATTATTTAAATGTTTATTTGATTTTTTGCGATAAGATCAAAATACGCTTTCTAGTTTTGTGTAAACTTTTCTTATTTTCAGTGGAATAAGTGACTTGCAATTTCTTTTTTTTCACCTCTCATACTTTTCCATCGTGTTATCATGCTCATGGTAACAGAATGTAAAAAAAAATTAGCAGAAGAGGCACAATTATTTAAAAGTCATTTTTTAATAATTATTTTCTATTTATTAAACAGGTATAAACAGGTATAAACAAACAGGTATAATGCATTTTAAGTGGGTATTATTTAAGAAGCATTAAAAAGTCTATACTCAGTATACTAACTAGACTATATATTTTTGCATTTAATAAAACTAATTAAGAGAAATATAGGAAGGTATCAATAACTAAACACAATAACACGACTAAAATTTTGTAATTTGCAATGCAATCAAATTTAAAATTTAGTTTTATTGTTAGGCTTCTCCTCTCTGTTATCTACCATTTATTAAAGTTTGCATAACAATTTATCAAAAAGCAATTTTAATGATTTACAGGGTAAATTTGACTATCTATTATATATAATTCTCTTACGTGGCTCCCAAATTTTGGCTGTGCTTTTCCGCCGGTGGCAACGTTTGCTTTGTTTTGAAAACACCAAAGCATTCTGCCTTTTAATGATGTGTTTCGGATCTAATATATATNTTCTGCAACATTTTTTTATGAATTAACTTAAAATATAAGAAAAATAGATTTAATAAAAACCTACAATTTTTCCTTAAATATTACCTCTTTGACACACATGCACTGTTATGAATTTATCGGAAAAGATTGTTAAGCAACAAGTTATCTGATTGTTATTTTACCATATTCAAATGAAACAGTCAAGGATGCATAAGAGTGATGGTATTCAAAATGTTAATTGTGAGAAAAATCGTTTTTAAATTGCTTTTATACTGTTTAACATACTTTTATACATTTATGCGGAATTACCTGAATTTAATCACACCAACTAGGCTCATCCAATGAAGCTTCCTGTCAGTCTCATGACCGATAAAATAGGAGTTCGAGTCCAGAAGTTGACACCATAATATTTACCGTAAAGGGGATAGACAGCCGGATATTTTACCATAATTTTAGAATGAAAATTATAACAATGTGGGAAACCGATGTCCCTTTTATCTATTTTGTCTGATTCTCTAATTACAAGCAAAAATATATTTTAGCATTTTCTAATTATAAAAAATATCTAATGATTTCTAAAAAATTTTATAGATTATCGGAATTATACGTATTGTACTAAAATGTAAAATTCAAAAAAACTAGTTTAAAGTTTTATTACTCATGCTCAAAAATTTATCAATAATTGATTTTGCAAATTAAGGAAGTTTTAAGGATAAATACTTGTTTTTCTTAGATCTAAATAACTGAAAATAAGTGAAAGATAAAGAATATTCTTTGAAAGATTTCCCCCTGAACGTTGATAAAGGAAGTGGTGTTTCCTGTGGCATTTCATAACCATAACTTATTAAAATGCTAACTATAATATTCCTCACTTATTTTGACCAAAATTAATACAAAATAATGGAAAAAGTATGAAAAATACGTTCAATAAAAATTCTGGGTCAAAAAGATACTTGTCACGAAAATTTACACGAAAATTACCATGAAAGAGTAAAAGATTATAACTACCTGTATTTTCGTAATTATAAGAGATAAAAATATTTTAATATTTCATAATAACAAAAATAATAATATATCAAAATAATTTATACTATCTGTTGGTGATATTAGTGTAGATGCTAAGAATGTAAAGTTTGCTGTTTCAGAGGTTATTTATATTTTTATTTAAACATTTCTGGACATTGGTACAGTAACAGTTGAAATCATAATTCATATTCAACTTAATGTTTTATTTTTTAATTATGTGTTAAAAACCAAAAAGTGCACTGTTATTTTAAGTTTTAAGTTGCAACAAATATTCCAATTTAAGTTGAAATTTTTGTAAGTAATATTTTTAATATGTAATTTTTTCAGAGAAATTTTTCTCAATGCCTCTCCATTTTGAAAATGACCCCATACAATGTTAGTTTTCTTGGAAAGAATCGTTTCATATCTCGGTTCTCCGGGTCCTCAGAAACTTTTCGTCTGATTTCTTCTTTCTTTTGATGAACTCACAAAATGAAGAATCGGTTTGTTTTCAAAATTTTAACTATATAATAAGCATTATTAACATATTGTAGGATACTTTATAGCATTATTTTTAACATTTTGTTCATGAAAAAATTACCAAAATCAAATAATGAAATGTTTAATGGTTATATGCCATAAAACTGTCCTAAAAGTGACTTGAATCATATTTTTTTACTTGAATCCTATTGTATAAATTTTCTTTATAATTCTAAGTTCCGTTATCAACGCAGGTTAAACAAATTGTATTTTTACACAGACAATCAGTTTATAAAGTCATACATACGGATAAGAAGCAAAATATTATTTCTTTAGTGATTATATTATACCCAATGTTACCCAATATATAGAACAATAGATCCGAGGTGATTAAACTCGAAATAAACTAAAGTAATGCATGCACGTAACTCATATTAAGTGTGACGAAAACTGCTTACAAAAGAATTCTTATATAAATTTATTAAGGAGCCAATGGCAACCGAGAAAATGTAATGACGTCATCAAGGCGTCTGTGTAGGCAAGATGACCATAAGCTACCCATAAAGGCAACTCGCAGAACAAAGATCACATCAAAGACTTCAACGTCTCTAAGGATTGTTCCGATCTTCCCCCTCTTCTCTTGACAAGGAAGGGGGGGAGGAATAAAAGTATGGTAGGGGGGAAGAAAGGAGAAAAGGCAAATATGGGGGGGCCCACTAATGCATGTTTAAGCGGGCATTACGCAACCGGAGCGGCAATTATTTCCCTCACAATCAATAAACATTAACGAGGTCGGAGCAAATGAGTTCTGCATCGTCGGTAATTGGAGGGTCGGTAAAAGGGTGGTGCAATGAGATTGTCACTCCGTAACAATCTAACCTCCCCCTCCCCATTTTCCACTAGGTTGAAAAGGGTGCACTGCACCAACCTGATTGCCGGCCATAAACAGGAGTTTCTTTTTTTTCCAGATATAATTTTTCCATATCTATTCCATTGGAAAGGCAGTGATCCGGTAGGTGTTTAGTTGCGAGCGATTAAGTGAGAATAGAGTTTTCCTGGAAAATACGTGATGAGATTTCAGGATTCCAGATAAACGGCCTTCAGGATTTGAATTCGTTGCATTCCAAAAGAATGGAATGGAATGATTGCTCTTGGTGATATTCTGAATATTGCTATTATGCCCAAAGTGTTTGTTTCGATGTTCGTTTCTGTAGCTGTTGTTTCTTATGGTGTTTTATACAGTCATTCGTTACCTTAATTATTTTTAAAAATCTATCAAAAATAGGATATACTTTGTGCTGCCCTTCAATAAAGCTAAACAATGGAGATAAAGCTCAAATGAAGATCCATTAAGATAAGTTAATTTAACTGAAACCAACCGAAGATAGGGTATGCTGTCTGCTTTGTTTGAATAAACCTTAACTATTTGAAGAAATAAAATACAGATGCAAATCCATCACGCTTAGTTAACTTTAAACAATCTGAATGGAAATAGGATATACTTTGAATAAAGCTAAGGAACGTGAGCACTCTTAGAAACAAAATTTTCCCTTCCGACGATTCACAAATATTTGAGCTCCATTTTGCTAATTTTGCGAATCATTTCATGACAAAATCACGTGATTTGTAACGACACGCGAACTTTCAAATGTATGATAAAAATGTTTCGTCAACTCGAAACCTTATAGTGGAGTATTGTGGGAGATTGTTCACTCGAATGACGAATCTAGAATGAAGACTAGACGATCAAAAATAAAGCGACGAAACGAGCCTCCCGTATGTATGGTGGTCATGGAGTTGGCCTCATACCTAACAGATCCCCGGTTCAAAACCCACTTCGGGCATGGATGTAATTTATATCTCCGTCCTATCTGTCTTTCTCCTGTTGTTAAGGCGACATTGGTCCAGTTATATGATACCGCGATAAAGTGATTATTAGGAAAGCTAGATACATGGGCACAAGGAGTTTTTTTTTTTTTTTTCCCCACAGAAAAAGTAGAATGACGAAATTCGTTTCCTCCAACAAATGACTATAGTTATTTCGTCACTTAAAATCGCTTGATGCATATACCGGGAAACGGTTTCGTCGAAAACGAAAGAAGCTTCGCAAAACTTGTGTATTCCTTTTTTCGCTGAAGTTGGGCTCAAAATTACAAAACAATTAATAAATAAACGCAATTGTGCCATAAAAAATGATAAAATAAAGTAAACTTTGTTTTTCCCAAGATATTTTTTTCACAACGAGAAGCAAAAATGAATTATATAGACTGAGAGATAATAAGAGCAAAAACAAAGATTAAAAAATAAGTACGGAAAAAATAATACTTCTGTTAATCGTTAACAAGACCTTTAACATTCATTCAAAAGAACTATTGTTACTTTAAAATGTTTTAAATTTTGATGGAAATATCGATTTTATAGCTCCCAGTTCTAAGACTTTTAATTTCTCAAATCTTAACTCTTACTAAGTTACGCGCTAATAAATCAAGAGTGGAAAAAGTATGCGTATGAAAGTGAACTCTCATCATGGAAAACGTAGCTGTACTAGTAGTCTTATAGGATTGGATGAAGTGCTGTAACAGTATCGTAACATATTTTATTCGAAAACTACCAATAAATCAGACTTTAGCAAAACTAATAAAATATGACAAATATGGCACTGCAGAGGAAAAGGAAAATACCTATGTTTCTGAAACTGTACTGAATTTCTGAAAATAAATCAATTTTTGTATTGTAATAAATCTACGATTTTTCTAGGAGCAATTAGTTTTTGATTTTAAGTATAATAAATTTAAGAAGAAGTTTCATGGTGCATCTTATACGACAATAAATGAGAATGTAATTATATACAGAAGTATTATTTTTTCCCGTACTTATTTTTTAATCTTTGTTTCCTGCTCTCTTTGTCTCTAAAGCTCCATCATTCATTTTTGTTTCGAGTTGTGAAACAAATGTCTTGGGAAAGCAAGGTTTATTTTATTTTATAATTTTCATCGCACAATTGCGTTTATCTCTAATATTTTTTGCAATTTTGAGTCCAACTTTACTAAAAAAATGAATACACAAATTTTGCGAACACTTTTCTTTTTCGACAAAACCGTTTCTTGGTATATGCTCCAAGCGACTATTTCGTTAAAGTGACGAAATAACTATAGTCACTTGTTAGAGAAAATGAATTTCGAGAAATGAAAGAAATATTTCGTCATTCTTTTTTATCAAAAAAAGAAAACCTCATAATGGTTAATGTAATGTAACTTTTCTAATAATCACTTGAACGTGGGCATCATATATCTAAATCAATGTTGCTTTAATAACACAAGAAAGACAGAGAGAGCAGATAGATTATACTATGCCCGAAGCGGGATACGAATCCGGATTCTTCTTGGTAAACGGCCAACTACTTGACCTCCATACCGATTGGATAACTTTTTCCTGATTTTATATACGATCGTCTAGTCTTCATCCTAGATTTGTCATTCTAATTAACAATCTCTCACAATGCTCTGCAATGAGGTTTCGAGTTGAGGAAACATTTTCGTCACAGATTTGAGAGTTCGCGTTTTGTCACAAATTACGTGATTTCGCGAGGAAATGATTTTCAAAATAAATGAAATACAGCTCAAAGATTGCTGAATCGTCAAAAGTGGGAGTTTTATTTCTGAGAGTGTTATAACACTGCAATAAAGTTTTTTTTTCAACATTGAGGAAAAATGAGCCAAAATTGTTCCAAAACAAATAATAGTCGAATTAGAAAACCCCATATATTCAAAATTGAAGAAACATATACTCATTTTTAAACAAAACGAAAAAGTCTCAAGAGCGATGTGTAGGATGAAATGCGTAAAAAAGATGTAAAACATTCCTTCCTCCCACACAACTTTTGAGACTACATTTTGTACAAAAATGAGTATATACTATAGCTATTTTGAATACATGGAGTCTTCAAATTAATATTTTTTTACAGTTTTTTAAAACAAATAATTTCGTTATTTGTTTTAAAGCTGCTTTGGCATACTTTTGCTCAAATTTTTACAGTTTTTTTTCTTTCTCTTTTTTGCAGCGGAAAATATTTAATAATTCAGAAGAATTGCTTAAGTTAAAAAAGCACCACTTGACGTTAAATATGCAGAATAGAAAATCACAGGAATTTTTTCAAATTTTCCTAATTCAAATTTTTCAACCAATTATTGATGGCAAGAGTTTTCATCGGCATCCTGGGTTTGTACATTTTTAAAGTATTTTTTGCTTACTCTTCTCATCTATCTTCGTCTATGTTTTCCAAAATTTTTTTCGATACAGAATATAAATTTCCTCTAAAAATCACACACTATTTACCTTGTTTTATAACATTACTTTCGATAAATAACTTATCCTAATACTTAGAGTTCATTCCTAGACAATAGAGTTCACTCCTTGATTCCAGAAATACTAAATCCAATTTAAAATATAATTCCCACCTTTTTAGTCTATAAGGAATTAATTTTGGAAATAAATAAATAAATATGCTACTAAAAGGAGTAAGTTTTATTATAAAGAGATAAATTATAAATTTTTGGGGGGGAAATTGATATAGGAAAAACACTCCTTTTTTAAAAAAATCAAATTTGTAAAAAAAAATCCTTTATTGAATGAAGAAAAATTTAAAATATTGAAGAAAAATTCCGTTTCATAAAAATAAATTTTTTAAATTGGAAATCAATTGACTAGGAAAAAGAATTAGAGAAAAAATCTATTTGATAAAGTAAAAAAAAGAAATTTGCTTTAAAAAAACAAATCGAATTGATTTGTTGAAAAAAAAGCAATTTATTAAAGATAAGTGAATTACTTAAAGAAAAAACAAATTGTTGTAAGAATAATTAAACCTTAAAAGGAAAAATTTTTGTTTATTTAAAAAAAAATAGAAAATTCTGTTTTGATTTATTTAAATGCTACTTCAAATGAGCTAATATCTGATCAATACAACTAATTCGTTGAACGAAAATATTTTCTGAATCGAATCAAACATACAATTAGACAATTTACAATTTCAATTTGCTATTATGAATTATTTTTAATTCCAATATTTGAATTTATAAAGAATAAAAGAAATAAAAAGTAAATAAGATCTATATATATTCGATTAAAAGTATTATAGTGAACTTTTAATTAGTTTCTTTCAAGATTCGAAAGAATAATTTCATTATGTTCTATACACCAAAGCGAAGGAACTAATTACCTAAGCTAACTAGAACTGCACAAAAATTTAAACAAAAAATTCTGAGAAGAATCAATATTTCTTTTGCAATAAAAGTGGCTGTTAGTATGCGATTTTCACAAAAGAAGTTAACCTAATTATATATACTTTCAAAACCAACACTCTAATGTTTATTTTAGGTTCAAAGATAATTACATTCACAATAGACTTTAGAGTAAAACAAAATATTTCAGTGATGTTAGAGAAAAATAAGACAGTAAAGATAAATAAATTTCCGAGATGCGTTTCTAGCAAAAGGTTATATATTTTTGTTAATTTATTAAAAACATTTTAGGCAGAGTAACTATGTATTAAACTTTAATTATTTGTAAGTTTTTTCGTTCTTTCATTTGTCATTAGCCTACGGGCAAATATCTGCAAATAGGCTCCATTTACTTACAAACTTTTCTCGAATTAACTTTTAACTTAATAAGCAGATGTTTTGATGTTGAAGAAACTGTTTTTGAGTTCTAAAAGGCGATACCACTGCAATTTCATGGATTACTTAATAATAATGATAAAATAAAAATTTTAAAGCTTACATTTTTCAAGTACATAGAAGTTCGTTATGAAAACAATTCAAAATAGCAAAAGGAATTGTCTTTAGAGAGAGCCTTTTGTTAATAGCAATTACAGATATTTAATGCTAAAATAATAATAAAATTGCTCGAGTGTGTGCAAATAACTATGATTATTGATTTAATAGTAAGTGTCAAGAAGAGAAAATAGGGGACATATCTAGTAAAAAAGTAGCATAAAACCTTTTTTTCTCGTAAGGACAAAAACAACTTGACCTTATTTTTTGTTAGAAAAAATAAGGTGAAATGATGTTAGTTTTTCACTTTTTTTGAATTGATACCAGAAGTAAATAAATAAAAAAATTCTGATTTGACCTTTTTTGTATAACAGTGCTCACTTAAAATATGGTTCGTGTAATATTACTCTCTTAAGCAACCGAAAAATGTATTTTCCTGAAAAACACCCATGTAGCAATATTGTGTGCTTACTAATTGTTAGCTCGTTTTAAACATACAGTTTTTTTCTTATCTTTAATATTAAGCTTTTAAAAATGACTCGAAAATTCGTCGCAATAATCGAGTTCCCGTAAAGACATAACAAATTTTAAAAAAAATTAGAAATTTCAATACTAATATTTAATCTGTTCAACTATATGGGTCTGAGACTCCAATAAAAATAACATGAAAAAACTTCAAGTATTTATTAACAACTGTTTAAGAAGAATATAGAGTATCAAGTGGTTCCATAAAATTTGTAATGCAGAACTCCTTAGAAAAGCAAAACGGAAACCGAGTGATCTGTAAATTAAAAAACGTAAATGTAAATGGATTTGTTATGTTCTACGTAATTTTAAAAATTTTCTGAAATTTTTAAAATAATAAAAAAAGATGAAGAATACTTGGCGCAGGAGGATGGTAAACAATTTAAAAACAATAGAAAAGTCATGGGGAGAGGCAAAATATCTGGCCACAAATAGAGTGAGATGGAAAACTATGATAGAAGCCAATCAGGAGTGAAAAGGAATAAGAGTTATGGGGAATGAAGTTCCTATAATATGCCGTCCTCGTTACATAGAACTTTTACTGTGATTAAAGAGGAGAAAATAGTTTTTGTTTTCCATACTTATAACGTAAAGCACATTCGAAAGATGTTAGATGGGTTTTAACGGGTACGCGCTAGAAGTATTTAACAGTGTTTTTTGAAGTTCTGTCGCCAAGGAAAATATAAAAGCCATAGTTTAAGTGCCTTACACTTGATGCAATGCGATGATTTTAATTAAATATTTTGAAAGCTAAGAAACATTTTTAAGAAACGTCAATTTGGCTGCATTTTCCCACCTTGGTTAAAATTATCATAATCACTGCCTGATTCTCAGTTTTTGCAAATATTTATGAGCCCAAGTAATGCAGCAGTGGAGTAAGTTTTTAAGTATTAAGAAATTAGACCACAAACGCTTTTCAAAACTGTGGCTTTTTTCCCCATTTTAAAAATAGCGGTAGATATCTCTGGCTTTAGATAAACTAAACTTAATCTAACTGTCATGAGTAACTGTTGCAAACTCACAGCAGTTATAAAAGTAGCATCATAATTTCCTATTACAAAGGAGCCTTCGAAAAACAGCCTTAACTAAATTTTACTCTTTTTGTTTTTTGGATTTTTGGAGTGTGGTAGTACTTTCAATTCAACTATTTTCAAGAGATATACTCGATCTTGCTAAAATTCTTTGTATATTGAACTTCAGCAACAATTTAAAATTCGTCCAGGCTGCCATTATATCACACGAATCACCGTTAGAATGAATTTAATGTATATATTTAATCACAGAAGTCAGCAGAAATATTAAAATTATTTTCATCTCTGTCATGAGATTAAGATTGAAAACTCCTCCCAATGCTCCATTACTTCTTCATGCACCCCTCGAGCCCTAACTTAAGTATCGCATAGTTTATATATGATATTACTCGAAAAGGGCAAGATCCGTCACCAGTAATTGGTAAGACAGTATGCGACGTCATAGCACCGTTTATGCTTGAAGTTTATATATCAATTTTAGAAAGGAATAAAAATAAATCTAAATAATTACGTCTTAATTAATTTTCTATACCTATAAAAATACAAAATCATTCTAAATAAATACTTAACGAATAACTAACTATTAAACACTGCCTAAATTGTTGATTGAGACAACGAAACAAAACTTAAAAAAATTATTCTAAATAAATACTTAAACTCTAAATAAAAACTATCCAATCGATTTCACTCGAATTTTATATTTTGTCCTCTAAAATTACCTAGTTTGAAATGATGTAAAAATGTGTATACCTTACAATTCAAAATTTTTTTAAAAGTAATAAAAAAAGCTACAAAAATTATTAAAAATTATCTTTACAAGTAATTATCGAGTATAACTGAACTTAAAATTGTGTAAAAAACATCTTTATTAGCTTAAAATATTCTTGAGTAATATTCTTCGATAATATAATGCAAAACGTAAAATCGACAAGAGGTCTAAAGTCTCAACCACACTCCTGACCAAACTATTAGAACCGTATTTCCTAGATTGCAGCTACTTCCCATATTTTGTGGAACAGGAAATCCAAATTCCTTGCGGGAAAAAAGGCATGTTTATTCAGAGAAAGTGCATCTTTCTATCTGTTTCTGTAAATTAAGTAATAGTTAGGACTAATTTATTGACATAATTGAAGTCACCCTTTTGAACCATTAAAAGTGGCACTAAACTTGTGAAATCCTGATCATTCGAACAAAAGTTATTTAAGGTGATATCTTTTTTATTTATTTCTTACAAAGTACACCTCCTATTATTCAACTCTTAGTACTCGAATTCACTCTCATTAACTTACATTGAATATGCCTCAATATTGACACGGTTGACAGTTACTAGATTTAAGAGATTCAGGGAAGCTAAAAATGCTCACTTCGAAAAATAAGTCGTTAGTTATTTTATTTTATTTTATTTTATTTTATTTTATTTTATTTTATTTTATTTTATTACCACCATTGCACAGTCGTCGCAATTTTCAGTTTATAACTATAGATGGTGAACACTCTGACCTCGTAATTTTGAATTCGATCTAGAAAACAAGGGGACTCCTAGATCAATTATCGAGAGAAATTTGCCTTTGTGGAGGAATTTTGAATTTGTAATAGATTTTTAAAAGCGAATCACTTAAAAAAAATACTTAACTGATGCCAAATATAAAAGTCAATGTTGCTTTTAAAAGTATAAATGCTGGGTTTCCTTGAAAAATAGGAATATTTCTACTTTTGAGAACAGAGGAAACTGAGAAAATATTTGAACTGAATATTTAACTGTTAACTTTTTAACCTCGTCTTTGTTAAATAACTATATAATGTATATAACTATTTGATATTGTCTTTTTAATAAATATTTCAATAGCAAATCACATAAAAATAATATTTAACAGATGCCAAATTTGCAGGTAAGTTTTGAGTATAAAATTATGAATGCTGAGTTTTCCCATATTTTTACTTGTAAGGAACTGAGAAAACTAAAAAAAAATTGCATTTAATTTTAAACTCTAAACATTTTAACCTCGACAATATTTATCCATCAGTCCCTGAATTTTTTATATGCCGTGACGCAATAAATGCTTTTATTAAAAAAGTGGTTATTTTTTAACGAAATGATATTTTCTTCTTTTCGCTACTACTGGCTTTATGAAAAGAATAAAAAAAAACCTTTGCTTGGTGTGAAAACAATCCTGTTATAGATAGAAAAGCATTCTCGTTAAATTCTCGCAATTCATGTGATGCACAATATCACGCTAGGTTAAATAACTATTGGATGTATCATCAACTTAATAGATCTATTAACAGCGAATAACTTTAAAATAATACTTAACAAATGCCAAATTTACAGGCAAATTTTATGTATAAAATTATGAATGTTGAGTTTTCCTGTATTTTTGCTTTTGAGAACAGAGAAAACTGAGAAATATGTTTAAACTGGATATTAAACTGTTAACTATTTTACTTCTGTGATGCTAAATAACTATTTAATGTCCAAAACTGCTATCATAATACAATTTTCTTGAAATGTGTTAAACAATAACACTAAATGATGTTCTTATCCAAAAAAGATACCGAATTACTCTCTAAAATGATTACGCTCGGTTTAATCACTAATCCAATATAGATATTACTTGGTAAAAGAACAACCAAATTGAGCTAATTGGTCCAACATGGAATCATTTTTACCAGATATAATTCCATTAGGCTTAGGAAATTTTGGAAAAAAATCAACCCGAGTTAAGCGAAAGAGCTCTTTCGTAAAATTGTGGTCATAAAAACACAATCTATGGATTTTACGATTAATTGCACTTGCAGAAATTATCATATTTTCCGGAGTCTGAAGTTATTGAATTAATCAGCAGGATGCGGTCGCGTGAGTTAAAAAAAAAAGTTGGAGTTTATATTCCATTTGCATTTTGGAATAACAGTGTGATTCGATTAGAATGTTTTTTTTCTCTTATTAATGTAGAAAATATGCGGTATTTTTTTAAAAAAAAAACTGAACTGACTACTTCATTTTATAAATGAACGAAATTTTGTAATTATGTAGAATCACGGAAACACTTCAAATTGTTTCTTTTTTTTTTTTTAATGCGAATTTAAACGACAGAAAAATATCTTACTACTTTCTTATTTATGGTATATATTTACATGCTTTTATGAAAAAAATACGATAGAAAAACCACAGATTAAGATGAGCAAAAAGAGGGAAACAAAAAAAAAATGATTAAATTTTATAATTTGGCAAAACTTTTTTACGCTTCCATGAGCCGTTGCATGACAACACACTTGGTTGTTATATTGAAAAATTATAAAACGAATTTTTATGGTGGGAACGTAAATCATTAAACTCTTTCTAATTACTACTTTAGACAATTTTTATTCCTTATTTTAAATAATAGAATATACGAAGTTATTCAGGAGTATGCATGCATATTACAAATTTAATTTATTCATTGATATTTAAGCTTGCTAATCCAAAAAAATAATGCATTTGAAAACGAATTTGGAGGAAAATGATATTATATACATTATTTTTACTAGTTGACTTTAATAACTTTTCAACAACCTCACAACTTCCTTGTTGTAGTTTTTCTAGTCATTTTAAATGCTTGTTTTAACTCAGTAATGATGACCACCTCAGTTTTCTTTACCTCGGACTCTAGGGTGCAGGAGCAGATGTTCCGGTTGGGTAGTCAGCCGAACGCGGAACCCCCGGTGTTTAGTCCCCAAGCAAGCTTGGTGCTCATTTTATGGATCCACTAAAGGAATAAAAGGCTGAGTCAACTTTGCCCGATCCAAGAATAGAATCCCGGACTTTCAACATAGGAGCGAAAAGCACAACCGCTCAGCCACCGGTTTTCACTTATTTACAATTTTTTCCAATTATTTACACTTTTTAAACTGGTCACTTGTTTATTAGGATGAACATATTTTTTTCAATATGTTTTCTTTAGCCGTTGTGGATCAGAAGATCTTGCCTCCCAATGATTTGACCCGGGTTCGAATTCCTGGTCGATATGAAGTTTGCACCCGGCTCGCATTGACTACAATGCAGATGTAAAAATATATTCAGTGGTAGATGCCTTATAGTCCCCTGGTTGTCGAGATAATTGTGGGAGGTTTTCATGGTTTTCCTACCCATGTAACGCAAATGTGGGTTAGTGTCATAAAAAAATTCTCCACAAAGGCAATATTTCTTCCAATACTTGATCCAAGAGTTCCCCTGTCTTCTGGATTGGGTTCAAAATTACAAGTCTGCGGAGTTGTGCATTGATAGTCATAAACTCAAAATTGGGTCGGCTGTTCAACGACGGTAAAAAAATAAAATAAAATGAAATGAAATAATTTTTTTTTAAGTGGCAGAGGCTCAGGCTCGTTTACTTCCCAATGTGGTGAACCGGGTTCAAATCCCAGCAGTTTTAAAGTCACACGAATTTAAAACTTAAATTTATTCAAATATACGTTTACTCTCCAACTATACTAAATTCTTAACTAAATTTCACCCTACCTATTTCTGATATTAGTATCTGGGGCATTTATCAGATTTCGTGTCAATGCTTATATTTTATTTTATAACAGCCGACATTGAACAGTCGACAAAGTTTAGGGTTTACGTCAACTCCATAGCCTTGTAATTTTGAACAAAATCCAGAAGACAAAGGAACTTCTGGATCAAGTATTGGGAGAAATTTGCCTTCGTAAAGGACTTTTTGATATAACTCACCCACGTTTGTGTTTCAGGGAGTGGAAAATCAAGAGAGGCTCCCACAGTTAGACTGACTGCAAGGGGAATCTACCTCATGATCCTTCTGCCACTGAGGATATTTTACGTCAGTACTGTGGTCGGTGCGAGTTGGATGTTGCACTCGTATTGACCAGCTATTGCTGGGATTCGAACCCAGTTCATCTCATGGGGAGATGAGCTCTCTATCCCCTAAGCCACAACGGCTCTTTTGCGTATATTCTATAATCATCGTTGAACAGTTGACCCAAATCTGAGTTTACGACTACCAATGTTCAACTCCCTAGCCTTGTAATTTTGAACCCCATCCAAAAGACAAGGAAACATCTGGATCAGTACCCCCAGAGGTATTGATTTTATGAGAATTTGGAGAACTTTGGGACCCTCACAGGTTTAACGTGCACCAGTCGACATTTAATACACGGGGATTTTTCAGCTATCTGGATTTAAACTCCCGTTCTCAGGAACGCGAGTCCAATGCCCTACCAACCAGGCAATCCCAACGCTATCTTACGTATATTAGTCAAACTAAACGCACCCTTAAACGTCGACTGAAAGAACACTAAAAATATGTCCAAAATCAGGACATTTATCAATCTTCTATAGCCTTACATAGTTGGAATTCTAATTACAAGTTAGAGTTTTCTTCTATCAAAATCATTCAACAGTGCCTTTCATCTCCCGAACTTAATTTCTATGAATTGTTCCATATTTCCAAAAAGTTCTAATAATTTAGTTAATGATCTTTCTAGTATCCACTTTTTCCTAATCTTTGGAAATCTATTCTAATTTAAACTTTTTTACTCTGTGGTTTACGCCTAATCAACTCCCTGTTTCTCATATTTTATAATTTTAATCAACCTTGTTCTCTTGTACATACCTATTGGTTAAAATAATTTGCCCATGCTTGTGTCCTTTCTTCTCCACTATAAATAGGTGTGTAGATAATGAAACTTAAACACTTTTTTTTAAATCAAACAGAGTTGGCCAAAAATGTAATCGATTACATTTTTTGATTACAGTAATCAATTACTTGCAATCATGATTACAATTTTCAAAAATTTTGATTACAGCTGTAATCATGATTACAATATTAATTACAGTAATCAATTACTTGTAATCCTGATTAAAAAGAGTGATTACAGCTGTAATCATGATTACATAGTCGATTACAGTAATCAATTACTTGTAATCGTGATTACAACTTTCAAAAAATTTTGATTACAGCTGTAATCATGATTACAATTTTGATTACAGTAATCAATTACTTGTAATCATGATTCCAAGTAATTGCGATTACAAGTAATCACAACGAAAACGATTACGGGTAATTATGATTACAAGGAATCAAAATATATGATTATATGTAATCATGATTACATGTAATTTGATTACATGTAATTATGATTACATGTTATGATTACTTGTAATCTAAATACACGATTACAAGACTATTGCATTCTTATAAATGATTATATTTTACAATGGATAGTATAATGTATTTTATAATGATACATTTTGCACGTATTTACATGTACTGCGTTTTGTACGTATTTGTATACGTACAAATGAATGTAACTAAAATGTATGTACATATGATTTTATCTAGTGCATATGTTCAGACATTTTAGTTTCACACACATGTACATACACTTATATTGTAAGCATAAAATATATATACGTATGTATATAGCTAATAATTACGTATGTATGTGCAAACAATGTAGACATGTACATTTATACACAATGAATATATGCATTTTATGCAAATATTTGTGTATGTAAAATGTATATCTATGTTCATGTACGCATGTATATACAAGTGCTTGGTGTTTGTACAAACATACATACTTTGTCTGTACGATGTATGTCCCATGCATGCATGTGCAATATATTTATGAACAGTATAATATATGTATGCATGTACAATATAGGTATATATGTAGTATGTACAATATAGGTATATATGTATCATGTACAATTTATATAATATGTGCAATATATGTAAGTATACATGTACATGATATGCATGTCCAATGTATGGATGTACATATACACAATATGTTCATGTTCAATGTATGTATCCAAATATGCATAATACATTTGTGTACGATTGTACGTACGTTGGGCAATTTATATTTTACATATATTCATGCATACATTCGACATGCATAACGTATGTACATGCACACATTTGAGATGTATATATTGTACAGATGTATATACATATAGCGTACAGATGCATATTCATATAATGTACATATGATGAAATGAACATATAATGTTCATATAATGTACATATGTGTGTACATATACAGCGCATATGTGCATAAATATATTGGGCATAATTCTTTCGTACAAATTTTACATGTGTACATGCATGCTGTCCCTATCTACGCATATGGTGCAATGTATATATGTCCAATGAATGTATCGACGCATGTACAATGCACGTAGGTTCCATGTATGCATATCCATATGTGCTATATATGCATGTACAATGCATGGATGTATGGGCATACATTGTACATGCGTACATACATTACACGTATACATATGTACATTACATTTACGTCTAAATATCTGTACAATGCAATAAATAAAATGCATGTAAGTTAACTTATAATGACTCAAGCAAGTTAAATGACAAAATCAAACGATATTTAAACTTAGTTTTCAGCTTTGATTGTTCTAATGTCATTTTGAAATTCATTGGATAAAGAATTATTTTCAGGTATTTTCATGAAATGTTTCACAATACAGATTTATTTTTTATAACATAATGCATGGTTCATAGAAATTTTTTAAATGGCAAGAAAAACGGTAAATTTAATGTGTGGAAATAATATTTAGAAATTTAAAATAAAATTATCGTTTGCTTTCTAAAAAATATGAGGTCGAGTTTTATATGCCTTAGAATAAATTTTAAAACAAACTTTTATAACTTATATAAAGGTTTTTAATGTATGCACAATGTATGTGTATATTGTAATTACATATATTTAAATGTACGTATGTATTTATACATTACTTGTAATTATGTACATGTATACGTTGTATGTACATACGTACATTGTGCATATAACTATTTTTTTGTACATCCATGCATTACATGCACATAAGTATTAACAAAGTATGTAGTTATACAAGTACATTTGTACGTTGTACATAAGTATCTACTTTGATATACATATATCGATGTACATGTAAATGCACATGTATGCATTTTATTTACACAACTATGCACATATACTGTACCTTTAAATAACATTCTTACATATTGTACGTAAATGCGTACAATTTTATATACATACGTATACGTGCTATAATCGTAAATTTATACAATGTATGCACTTCAGTACATAAAATCATGCAAACGTACAAACATTATTTTCATATACGTTCATACATATATTTTCTATGTATACAAGGATACAAAACATTGTCTTTTCGTACAAACTAACATACATGCGTACATGTATCATAAATGCATGATTATATGCACTAAGCATATACGTATAGCATAATATATAGCAATATAATTAAGAATATTGTACGTACAAACGTTTGTGCATACATTGTATATATAGGAATCACAAATTGTACATTGCTGCGTGCGTAC
Source organism: Parasteatoda tepidariorum (assembly GCF_043381705.1). Lineage (NCBI taxonomy): Eukaryota > Metazoa > Arthropoda > Arachnida > Araneae > Theridiidae > Parasteatoda > Parasteatoda tepidariorum. Next base: position 100,069,689 of record NC_092206.1, read on the forward strand.
ATTCTACGTACATAAAAATGTATGCACAATTACATTCTTACATAATGAATTTGCATATAGTATACAAGTGTAATAACTTGTAATCGTATAGTTTGATTACAAGTAATCACAATTACACGCAATCAAATTACATGTAATCATGATTACAAGTAATCATGTATTTTGATTACTTTTAATCATAATTACCCGTAATCGTTTTCGTTGTGATTACTTAGAATCACGATTACAAGTAATTGATTACTGTAATCAAAATTGTAATCGTGATTACAGCTGTAATCAAAATTTTTTTAAAGTTGTAATCAGGATTACAAGTAATTGATTACTGTAATCCACTATGTAATCATGATTACAGCTGTAATCACACTTTGTAATCATGATTACAAGTAATTGATTACTGTAATTGAAAAATGTAATCGATTACATTTTCGCTCTACTCTGATGCAATCAAAAATTTTGATTACTTGTAATCGTGATTACAAGTAATTAATTACATAGCTGTAATTATCTGTAATCAATTACAGTTGTAATCGATTACTGTAATCGACGGCCAACTCTGATTCAAAACGTGTCATAAGTTCAATCGTTGCATGAAGTATTTCTCAATCTATCGCCGCAACATGATCTGTCATGCTTTTTATCAATTCTGTTTTGTTTGAAAAGCAATACCATCTAATTTTCGCCGAATTGTGCAGTGTTTTCAAATTTAGTTAACATTCTCATTTGTTATTTATTCATTAATGATACGATGCAGAATTATTTTACGTCATTGACTATAACCTGTTAGAACTGAAATTACACTAACATTCTTCCTCGTGCATGAAAAGGAATATTTGTCATTTGAAATGAAATTTGTTTTATTGCAGTTTTTTTGTCCTGTGATCAATACCTACATAGAGTGATACCTCTCGGGAGTGACCACTCTCTGTTCCACAGTAAAATGGTCCCTAATGGAGGTTGGTCATTCTTAGGAGTTACCTCCATTGACTTCAAAATGTTATTGAAGGCTCATGATTTTTCAAACAAATATAATTTTAGTCATTTTCTTGAAGCGGAAATGTGTTGACATCATGAAAACCGGATCCATGAATAAACTTCAGCGTCAATAAAAATGATCCACCAGAACGGATACTATATTGATCTAAACTAAGTAACTTTAACTATTGTTTATCTATGTACTCTCTTTGTGAGAAAAATGGACCGAACTTCAAAGTGGACAAATACTATCAAATTTAAAAATTATTTGTTAATTAATTAATTTTTTAAATGTTAATCGGGCAAAATTGTCATATTTAGAGCGAAATCAGTAAATAAATGAATAATTCTAAACTTTTGCACAATTTTATGAGACCATATAGTCCAGTTAGGGAGTAACTTTTTCAAATAATGAAAATATTAGATCATAAACACTTACCAGTCTCAAAAACCCGTCGCTTATTTTTGGTTTAACAAGGTGCACCATTTTTATAATCACCATAAAATGCGCTGGCTGGAGAAGAACATATCTTAATCTAAAAGTCCCGAACAGTTATAAAAACAGCATATTGTTCGCTAAAAATCGTTATTACATATGATAAATCAGTCTTATTAATAATAATCGCTTTAGATTTTAAATATATATATATATATATATGCCGGTTATAACATAAAACAAAATAATTTTCCAATAAAATGCGTACGAAATAAATCGTCTGCCGAATGCATTAAGAGTTTCACAGGTGAAAAGAAGACATGCTTTGTTAAAAATACGATTTAAGGAACTATGGACATTCTTTTACAAAACCTGATCTCTTCAGTTTCCTCAACGGCCTGAGTGGGTTGACTTGTGAAAGTGATTTGTCACATCCAATTTCCCTTCTCTATCTCCGCGCTATAATAGAGAGAGACGGTTACGTTGGCGGCCATAATAAAAGTTGAGACTTCCAGCAGTAAGTTAAAAGAACTGTCGGAAAAGTCGTCTGCGAATATTGGCTCGCCTAATAGCACGAAAAGGTTCGACATTTTAGGAAGAGAAAGAATTTTAAAATGATTTTTACACCTAATTTTAGTACTTCTAAAACAAAATTCTTGAAGTTCTTTTCAGTTCACTTTCTTTGATTTTAGATTGTACAAAAGATTTTCAGTGAAAAATAAAAAGTCGGTGCTTTTTGAAAAATTATTATCACTTACTAACAGGAATCTCTATTCACCTACGAGACATGATTTTTAAGATATTTTTGAAGGGTTCATCGTCACAAATAAAACTTTTTTTTTTAAATTATGCGAATGACTTGCTATTTTCATTACAATTGGAGTTCGCAACTACTATTCGTGATTGTTAGGTCAAGTTTACCTTTTCTTCAACCAGCGCCTTTTACGGTAATTGTCAAAAATCAACAACATGTTAAAAAAAACGTCAATATAAAGGAAAGTCGTGGTTTTGTGAAAATAAAAAACATATGTGATCTAATTTTTAAATATTTTTAAAAAATTATATATGTGATGCCACAATTGGCATTACATATTTATTTCCTACCTTTTAAAATATCTTTAATTACTTAAGCTCATTTTAGTAATCGAATTATATTTAAAATAAATCAAAGAGTTAATCTTTTATAGCGAACATAAAATGTTAATTCTTTTTTTATCGATCAATGTAATGGATACTTTTTATTTCATTACTAATGCTGACTCATTAATTCACTGCCGCGCCTAATCAAAAACAAAAATCTATTTATAACTTCTTGATTCTTAAATTTCTTACCGCAAATATGTTTCAGTTGCATGGTTGTAATAATTCCCATAAATTAGTTGGCGACTCGTGATGGAAAAGGTACTTTTAAATCCAATATTAATTATGCGGGGTTGGTTTTGCTTTGGCTATGTTATATTTTGATAATTCGCCAATTTTGGATCTCCTATCCATGCTTCTCCTGTGTCCGTTGGGAACATTTGCATTCACTTTTAATTTCAAATTTGTGGCGACTGGAACCAGTCGCCACAAAGTTGCCACATTTTTTTAACAGTCTTAACCGTTAAAAAAATGGCATTTATGCTGTATCTCTCGATGTGGGAGAGTGTCTGATTTGATACCTTTAAGGGATTTCTCTATTTTATGATTTGTACTTTGTATATAGCCATTATTACATCATATTATGCTTCATTAATAAATCAAATTTTACTTAAACGATTTTTATTAATTCCTGGAGATAATCATTTTACTACATCCATAATTAAGATGATTTAATAACGGTCAAGAAAATCCATGATGAGTTTTTTGAACTACCACTATATGCTAATAATGGCGATCACCACCATAATTGCAAAGCTGCATTATCTGGGCTCAGAACAATTTTCAAAAATTCAATTTGATAATATTTATGTAGGTGAAACAATCTCGCCATGCATGCGATTTTTTAAAAAAAAGTTTCATAACTTTTAAAATATTTAAGTTATTTGTCCACTCTAAGGCCCGGGTAATTCTTAATGGCAAGATGATATGTATATTCTAAAAATATATCTTTGTCTCAAACGTAAAGCACTTAAACGGCTGATTTTTTATTTTTTTTATTTTCCCTTTCAAAAGAGTTAAGAAAAATCTGTTAATTTATTGGTAGGAATTTAGGTCAAATAATCATAGTTGTGTAGACCTATTATTTGGTGTCAGAAGGTTAACTGAAAACTATCTACATTAAGTAAATGCTTTAAATTTTACAAAACGGACGATGCTTTTAAGAACAATTAATTTACGAGACAGACATTAATATTTCTCTTGACTATAAATTTAAATGATAATTACATCATTTAAATATCGAGAAACAATTAAAAAGAGATTATTTACTTAAGTGTGGCACTTCAAAAAAGTATTATTAATTACTTATTGGAAATGCGTTATCAGAACGGCAACTGCAAATGCCAATGTAACGTCCTTCAAAATTAAATGCGATTTATTTGAAATAAGACATAATACATCAATGGGTATTATATAAGAACAGATGGGTGTAAATAATATTTTTAAATTTTTATTTAGAGAAAAAAGTCACTTTTACTTATCAGGATAAATTGTTTTGATGTTGTCATTTAAATTGAAACTATTACATCCCATATTTGAAAACAATTATTGTATTATATACTAAGAAAAAGAATGGTAATGAACGTTCATATAATATATCCACTAATGCGTTCTTTTCAAACTAGAGATCCGAAACTTAAACTAAATAATTGAAAAATCTCCTCGTTTTCCACTAAGAGATGAATTTTCAACTTTCACTTCATATTTAATGTTGGAGTCAAGCTAACTTAAAACAATTTTATTTTCAAAACTGCTAATTTCAATTTAAAAAATTACATTTTCCCTGAAATGCTGAATTTGTGCATCCGTGTTAAATCAACCAGTGAAGGAACACTTCATATATATAGATTAAAAATAAGAATTTGAAAGTTTTTCTTTAGATTGATTGGTAACAATGGCTTACTGACAAACAATAGGAAGTCATCTAGCAATGTTTTGGGATTACCTGGTCAAATAGACTTCTCTGGAAAAATTTTTGAATGTGTTATTATCTCTGCAACACCTTGTTTCTTTGAAAAAATTATAAGGTGAGTGTTTGTATTTATGTGTTTGAAGTGGAATTAATTGCATGTTATAGTTTTATTTTTCGCTCTGGGAAAAAGAGAATTCAAAATATAGTTATAATCAAAAATATATGTTTTTTATTATATGTATCAAAATATAGGTTTTTTTTCTATGTTGATGAAAATAAAAGATAAACTTTAATTTTCTTGTACCTTTAGTGATGTTCCGCATCAAAAGTATGTTAAAAATATGAAAAACAACTTCTAACCAGTGAAGGAACAGGCATGTTCCTTTACTGGGCATAGAATGAACAGTGTGTGTTAATATGTTGACACTTTAATTTTCAATTCATGATTACAAAAAAAGTTACCATTTTCCAAGTATTTATATGTTATAATTTCAAGAATAGGCTTGTTTTTAAATATTTGTATGGCTTATAAATTCATAAAGAGCATTAAAAAAATAACCAAAATTAAGTGTTCCTTTACTGGGTGTTCATTCGCTGGTAAGAGTTGTTCCTTCACTTGGTCTTCTTACTACTTGTTATTTGAATCTCCAAAATTTTAAAACAATATCATGTAAGTTTTCTACAATTTTTTTACACAATTTGCAATTAGTAACAAATATGTTGACACTGTCATTTAACTAAAATTGCGAATATGATTTCTTAAAAGGCAAGCAAAGTTTAAGTGTTCCTTCACTGGTTAATTTACTCTATTCCTAATATTATTTAGGTTAGGGCTTGATTGGCAGAAGAGGCACTTGCCTAAGGATGCCAAATTTTAGGCACACCAAAATCTTAATGTTTAAAAGATTTGAATTTAAGAGTGAGTTTTGTGGCGATGTGTACTTTCATTCTTTTAAAAAGTAGTTGCTATATATTTCCATTCAATCAAAAATCTAAGGCTGGATTTACGTCGATGCATAAAGTATAGTTAGGGCTATCTACATCATGTTCATAGAAGGAAAGTATTAATTACATTCTCAATCATTGGGGGCTAACCACCGCAATTTAAAATTGAAGCAGTATCAAGACGTATGATGCCTAAAGTATAAATTGTACTGTGAGGCAGGGATAACCTGGTTGGTAGGACGTTGGAGGGGGGGGGGTTCGAATATTTCCGGGCCAAGAATCTCCTTGTATTCAATGGTGACTGTTGTAATTTAAATCTGTCGGGGTCACAAAGGCCTCCAAGTTCCTATAACAATTCAATACCTCTGGGGATACTGAATTGGCGATTGATCTTTCTCTGGTTCAGGTAAAAAGTACGATGGAGTATGATTGGGTCTCCCCTGTAAAACAGGCTGTGCGTGCGTGTGGTTGAAGTCGCATTCTTGACCATAGATGACGTCACTGATAAAAAATTGACGCATCCTCTACCTTAAAAATTCGCTTAATTTCAAGCATTCTGTCGTGTCTTGGCTGGCAAGTGGCAGGCATAATCTACAACATACATCATACAGTACGATGAAAGTTCTATGGTCAATGAAAATGTTGCAGAACCTTTATTAGCATTTTTCACAGGGCGTCAGGGCATCGAATATAAATCGGGCCCTGATTTAGATTCGATGGAAAATAAAACTGAAAATATTTGCTTTTCTAAAGCAACTGTTCTAGTAAATTCCTGATTCGATTTCTAAGAAAATGCTTCACAATAACATTCTGAATTTGCAAATGAAATCAATGCAAAAATTGGTATCTATTTTCTTAAATATGAAGTGGTGAAAGGAAGCGGATTGATTACAGTTGATAGAAATGAAAAGAAAGATAATAAAATTTTCAAACGCGAAAATTCAAGACTACAAAAGAAAATGGTTGGAGCAACATTATTCATCAAGTCAAGGTCCATTTTAGATAAAGCAATAATTATTTTTTGGAATGTAAACTTAGAAAACAAATTTGCGTTTTTTATTATTATTATTTTTTATTTAAGAAATTTAAAATTATTCGAGAGAATTGCTTGGAGCTGAAAAAAACTATGAAATGAGATTGAGATTAAACAATCCTAAATTTAGACTAAGAGTCAATTTTTTTTTAAAACTCAATTAAAAAAAACTCGGGGAAATTTGACAAGGTTGGAAACTTTACATTTTTGATTATGCTGAAATTTTCAAAATAGGTAAATCTATTTAACTCATTTTTTTTCTTTTTTGCGAAAATTCTAGATATTTTAAAGGTGTCAAGATTGATCATCTGCAGTTTTGAGAAGAAGAAAAAAACATCATTTCCATGTCGCAATACCTTTCATGAAAGAAGTGAAACATGACACTAACCATTATTTTGATTTTTACAACTTCCATAATAACTATTATGACACTTATACTTACAGTGGACCTTGGCATTGAAGGTCAAAGGTTGAAATAGAGTTATTTCTTAAACTTTGAATCAGCGGTACAGTTTTTAGAGTGTATGGATACATATTGATGAATAGTATCTAAAAAATCAACATCTGATGTAGTGTATATGTGACGTGACCTATAAATATCATGAAACTGAAATTTTATACAAATATGAGGGTCATTAACTGCTTTCTTGAAATTTTGACAAACACGAAACTTGATGAAAAAGAAACCTTAAGTACTGCTCAAACAAAATCAATTAACTGATCTATGGTTACTGATTCAGCTTTTGCAAAATAATGCCCAAAACTTTGACACCCGTTCCTAAGTAATTGAATACAGAAATAGTTTTAAACTATAAATTGCTTTAAAAAATGTGGTTTATACCCAATATGAATACCTGTAGTTAATGTCATCCCCCGAAGGGAGCTTCATCTAAATCGAACTTTCTGAGGGGGAGGAGGGGGCAAAATATACTCGTTGCTATCTAGGCAAGTGATACAATGTTTCCGATGTAATATTGTACCCTGGATCGAAATAAATCACTCAAAAATCAACGTATCTAATAGTGAAGAAGTTATTTAAGTTTTATATAGAAACGGAGCAAATTCTAACTCATAAATATTTATACGTCTGATATTGTTATCCTGGCAAGTGAGGTATATATTGATGGCAAAGTAATCAATAGGAACACTCTTGCTCCCTGATAAATTAGAAATTAGAACAATTTTAAGAACGTAAGGCAATGCGAAGTGTTTTATGCGAAGTACTTAACCGTATTTCTTATACGCAAATCTTTTAAAAAAATTTTAACTATTTGTTAACTGAAGTGTTTCGATCAATTGTTTAAAGTATATGTTGTGATCTATACCTCACTTGCCTAATTAGAAATGTTAGACTCATAAATATGTTTGAGTTGGAATTTGCTCTGCTTCCTTATAAAACTTTAACTTCTTAACAATGGATTTATCGACTTGGGTGTGACTTCATTCGATTCTTCCTAAAAAACGCATTAGAAACGTTATGGCACTTGCCTAGATGACAACGAGAATGTTTTGTCTGGGCTTCAAAACATAGGACAAAGCTTTTATGAAAGTTGAATCAGTATCCGTATGTCAGTGAATTGATTTACTTGTCACATTTGGCGAAGGCAGTTAATAACCTTGAAAGTTGATTAAAATTTCAGTTTTTTTTTTGCTACGTCAAGGTCAATTTTAAGGTCTCGCCAAATAAACATCCACACATTCTTGCGTGTTGATACTTCTCATAAGTATATATTCGCAAAATAATTTAATTTTGTGGTTCACTGCAGATTATGATGGACAAAGTATAAGAAAATATCCTTATTTCGAAGATTTTTGAGAAATCTCTGAACTCAGATGTTAAGATCCACAGGAAGCATTTTTGTCTTAATAGTTAGTGTAGATGTCGTTAAACGCAAAAAATTTGAGAGTATCATGGTTCCTACAAAAAGTATTGCCGTGTGAAAATAAATGGTTTATTTCTAAATTCAAGAGGATTTTCTCCTTTGACCCCGAAGAAATGTTTTCGCAAAAAGAAAAAAAAACATCTTCACTAGTTTTAGAGAAAGAACATGTTCAGGAAATTTCAGAACAATTAAAAATGTTAAATATCCAGCACTGCCTAACTCTTAAAATCTATCGGTGAAAATGTGTTCGAGTTATGAATCTGGAATGTATGAAAAATACAATTTTGATGAATACACTTGTGAATTTCACTAAAAGCATGCGATGGACCGGAAAGAAATGCGCAAAAATTCACATTCGAGTTTTTAGAAAAAATTTTCTACTTAGAAACTTTGAGAGTGCAATTTTAAAGTATTAAGGCACCTTTGAAGCAAAATAATAAATATATACGGATTTTTTCAAAATCATAGGGTGTCCTAATATTTTTAATTAACTTTATTGGTCTTGATAAGCTTAAAAATTAGATAGTTTTACAAAGAAATAATAACGATATACAATTAATTTAACAATTATATTTCTTTTCGACTGTGATAGAAATGAATAAAACGTGAAATTTTCAAGCTGTTTATTTTATAATTGAATAAATTATAAATTTAAATACTCTTCCTTTCTCAAATGGGAAATATTCAGACCAAGCACTAAAATTTGGTAAGTTTAAAATCTTCATCTTTACCAGCCGACTAATAGAAAATTTTTCAAGTCCATCGAACTTTGTAGAAAAAGCTTTAGTTTCGTTATTAATCTCAGCGCATTTCAAAGTAATGAAAAGAACTACTTAAACTGAGAGGATGGTTTTTACTTTTCCTCCGAAATACATTAAAAACGATAAAATAAAAAAAAATCTCTTTGACTGTCCTATTCCACCTATTCCATACGTTTTTCTTTTTCGTTTAGATTCTTCAAAAAGAAAAAGAAAAAAATCAGTTCAAAGAGAAGGAAACCTATACAAACATTCAAATTACCTTGGAAAAGCATTTTTTTTTCTCCTTGCACAGCTAAAAAGGATTTATAAAATTAAAAAAAAAAAGAACCTGAAAACTAATTTCATACTGAATGCGAAGAAGAAGAAGAAAAAAAAATTAGTAACAGGAATAAAACAACTCGAATATTCTCTTCGCGTTAGTTGAATTAAAACAAATGAAAAAGGATTTCTTTTAAAAGCTCTCGCTCGGCTGATCTTTGATTTGCGGCCCCCAACTGAGAATTAAAGTTTTTATTTCTTTTTTAGTTTATCTAGTTTTTTCAGTTCTTTATTGTTGGCGAGGTCTTTCCAAACATGTAGATAGATAACGTTCCAATTCAATGCATGTTAGAACAAAAATACTTTTGTTCTTTGTGGTAAACAAGACATGCGGGTATCGCTGTCAAACTATTTTATAGTTTTTTTTTAAACTAAAAACAATTTAAAATGATAAAAAATTGGGTCTTAAAGCAGTTTAATGCGGAATCAAAAAGCGTTTCTGCAAATAATATTTTTATTTCTTATTTACAAAAAAAATTGTAAAGTTAAACTTGAATATATTTTGAATTTCTATTATTAAACCTTCCATTGTTATTAAAACAAAAGATTGATAATTTTTTTGCATTTAAAATTAAAGTAGTTTTGTTTTAAAACAAATTTATCGATGTTTTAAAAAGGACACACAAAAAAATAAAATAAACACTTTAGAAAATCCAGGATTTGCAAAATCTTTTGAGTTCCTTTTTTTAAAATCTTTAAGTTAATTCTCATTATAAATATTAGTTTTATAATTAATTTTTAAAATAAATTTGTAAAATTAAGCTATATAAATATAATTACTATGATAGATAATTTTTGTCAGCATTGTGAGTTGGGAAGAAAAACTTGCTGTTAATTTTTGACATTTCAAGACCTCACTCGTTGTTCGTTCTACTCGCCAATTCGCGTCTTCGTTTCGTAGCGATTTCTACTTCTCTTATCGCTAAATAGATTTTCCCTTCAATATATTATTACAAAACATGTAAATTTATTGATTGAAGGATATGTAAAATCTCAGATTTAAAAAAATTATTCAATTCTTGACAATAATGCGCTTTTTTATCATTTAAACATTTCTGGAATTTTTATTCACGATATCTTCGTTTTTAAAAACAAACAACTTTAACCCTATTTTTTAAAATAATGTGATTTGGATAACAATAACTATTTAAAGTAATTTCCTTTCTTTACAAAGTAAATTTACTTGTTGATATTATGACGACTAGTTTTTCCTTTTTTTTTCACTTCACCATTTTCAAAAAACAAGTGCCGTTATAAATTAAAATTTCGAATAAGATAAATAAATATTCCTGCATTTGCTTCAAAGGATATATGTTCATAGTTTAAAGTAAAATGTGAGAAAAAATGGATGGAAAAAGACTTTAAAAAGGTACTAACTTGCGAGTCAATTTCGAAAAATGATTTTTGAAAAAATTTTAGTGTTAGTTTTGCTAACAAAAATGACTCTTTAAATCAGTTCTGTTTAAGCATTGCAGCTACATTTATCTGGATTGTTGATCTACCTCATAAAATGCTTTACAATAATTTTAATAGTTATTAATTCTCAAACTAATCTTTTGATTTATAATCTTTTCAATGTATAAACTGTGAAGCTTATTTACTGAAATTTACTAAAATGTCGCTTAAAATGTTTATCTACACAGCCCTCTTCATCTACAATTTTGGAATGAAGTAATTATTAAAGCTATTACAAACTAATGTTTTCCATTCTTTTTTATCCTAATCATAATAAACTAAATTCAACTTTTGCAGGGGAAAAGTATGCCATTTTTTATTCATTACCTTTTCAAACATTAATTATCGAGAGTAACACTTTATTGGGAAACATTCGTCATTCTAACGCCATAAGGAAAGAAGACGAAGAAAAAATGCTTACTATTTGTGGGCAATTTTTCTTACACACTGTTTTACATCATATAAAAAATTTTGAAAATTTAAAATTTAAAATAAGATTTATGCACTTGTATACTATATTTCTTATTTTTGTTTACATTCACGAAAGACAGACATAAATAAAATACGGAATTAAAAAATTATTCATTTTTATATAAAATAACAAGTAAAACTGTTACTTTTTGTTCTAAGGAGTTGAATTCAAATGAATGACCGAGTCTAGATTTTATAAATCGATAATATACAGAAATATCGATGAACTAAACTATACTAAAACGGATTATCTGTACCCCAATCAGATCTACTACAGTTAAATAAAATATTCTAAAAATATTTGAGTATGTGCCATGAACATTGTTCTAGAATGAAAATATGTTTAAATCGCCTCAGAAAAAGATAAATATTCTCAAAAGGTCAGATATGATTTTTCAAAAATAAATCTCGAGTGCTTTGATAGGGGAATCAATCAAGGAAGAAGTGTGAAAAATAGATTGAGAAAGAGAGAAATTCAAATATTTCTTCATCCTTTATTTCGCTTTTTCTGTTCTCCCACGTTTCATAATATTTCTATTTATATGTTTTTATGCGAATATTTCTATAGATTTGATTTATTATGTTTAGGATGCATTTCAGTATTTTGTTTAATGTTATTTATGACCATTTTTCAAAGTGTTATTTCTATTTTTAAAGAGAAAAATTGCCAAAACTTTTGCAAAAAGTAACTTTCTGTCATTTTTTTAAGCGAAGCAGTATATTTTTCAATAATTTATTGAAAGTATGAATATAATATAATTTATTGAAAGTAGAATAATATTATATAATTGAATTATATTGAATTATATTATATTGAATTATATTATATAATTTATTGAAATTAGAATAATTTATGAAAACACATTTAAATTGATGTATCTGATTCACACGACAAATTTGCAGCCTCCATATTTTTGTAATATTTAATATTCTTGTCAAAAATTAAATAAAGATGTGTTCATATTAAGATCCTCAAATTATTATCCAACCAAAAAGAAGAAAAACCGCTATTTAAATCTGCCGAATAACTAATGAAAAAGGTGATAAAGAAAAAACATTAAAATAGTTTGATTGCCAGATAAAGCTTGGACGTGTTTATAGAAATTATCTTAAAACTCTTCTCTGTTTCCCTCGTCAATCAAAGAGGTTTTGATATTTTCAATCCCGTCTTGTTCAGGAATAATTCGTTAGATTTCGATGGCTTTTTTATTTGGGCTTGAAATTTAATTTACGAATCCTAACGCATATGCATTTTTTTAAAATTATTTTTATAAGGATTATAAAAATGAACATTAAGAGTGGTGGCGCTTATATTATAAAATAATACGCTTTGCATTGTACGTCACATTTTTTTTTCTAATTCCCATATTTTTTTAATTAAACTGTTCTACCATAAAGTGGACGACTTCACGCCCAGGTCGTCGGGCTACCAAAGCAGGGAAGCCATTCCTTCTGCAGAGGATCAAAATTAAGATGGCATGTTTTCAGATAATCCTCAGAGATGTTTCCCAGACTATCGCCAACAGCACATTGTGCAGCCTCTAGTGTGACGTGTACATAAAGTACCTACCTACCAACAAAAAATACAACTTTTAGTAAAATTTCGATCCTGTACGTCTTATTAAATAAATTGAGCTAAAAAGAGAAAAATCTTTTAAAAGTTTGAAATTCCCTTGTTTAATTAATCGAGTACAAAGAAAGAAAAACTATCAAATTAATTAAGTTGCACTCATAGAAAATAATATTGTAAAATAAGTTGTGCTCGAAGAAAGAAATCCTTAAAAAATTTGAAAATGTGCTGAAAAAATTAAAGAAAGGACTGCCAGAATTAGTAAGATATGTATCAAAATCATTCACTCACTGAAATGACATGCATGCATATATTTGAAGGCTGTGTTCATAATTTAGGTTAATAAGCCTTTGGCTTTGAGGAAGGACAGATAGTACAATGCAGGGAAGGACAGCAAGAAGAAACATCCAGGGTAACAACGGGACTTGAACCAGCTACCTCAACGCTTTGCACAGTGTTTGGCAGGCAATACCACTCGGTCTGGGAGGCCCCCCACACTCACTGTCGAAAATAGATAGGTAGGTCTTTTATTTGCGTCTCACTAGAGCTGCACAATGGGCTATTGGCGACGGTCTGGGAAACATCCCTGAGGATGATCAGAACACATGCCATCGCAATTTTGATCCTCTGCAGAGGGGATGGCTCCCCTGCTGCCATCCCTTGGTATCCCGAGGACCTTCTAGCACTTTAGGAGTGATACTATGCACCCTTGGTCCCTACGCAAGCTGATCAAATTGATCTCCCGCACACTGACCGCAGCCAGTGGTACTCGACTTCGATGTTCGACTGGGAACCGTATCTTTACAATCAGTCCACTGTTGTGGGTATTGGTGAAGTTAAAAGCAAATTTTCGCTAGGATTTCAAATAACTCTTTAAATGTCCTCTTTGTTTCTGAAATAAATTTTGAACTCATTTCTGTGAAAAATATCGAAGTAGTAGGCTTCAGTATTGTTTTCAATTGTGCAAAGGTGCTTATTTTTATTTAAATTTGTAGCTGTCGTTGCATAGCCGACCCATTTTTTATGGTTTACGGCTACTTATGATGAGCTCCGTAGCCTTGTAATTTTAAACCCAATCCAGAAGACAAGGGAGCTCCTGGACCAAGTACTGGGAGGAATTTGCCTTCGTGGAAGACTTTTTGGTGCAGCTAACCTGCCTTTGCGTTACATTTAGAGGGAAACCATGAAAGTCTCCCTCGGGTTAGCTTGACGTCAAGGGGACTCTAACCCATGATCTGTCTACCACTGAGGATATTTTACATCAGCACTGTGGTCGGTGCAAGACGGATGCGGAATTCGAATCAACCAGTCAACGCTGGGATTTGAANCTCCCTCGGTTAGCTTGATGTCAAGGGGACTCTAACCCATGATCCGTCTACCACTGAGGATATTTTACATCAGCACTGTGGTCGGTGCAAGACGGATGCGGAATTCGAATCAACCAGTCAACGCTGGGATTTGAATCCGGTTCACCTCATAGGAAGGCGAATGCTCTATTCCCTAAGCCGTCACTCAAGGCTCCCCCAGAGGTATTCATTTGCTATGGGAACTTGGAGGACTTTGTGACCCCGACATATTTAGCGGCGTGTACCAGTCATCATTTAATGCATGGGAATTCTGTGACCGGCTGGATTCGAACTCCCGTTCTCACGAACACTAGCCCAACGTCCTCCCAACCAGGCTATCTTGTCCCTAAAAGTGTTAATTGAATCATTTGGAAAAAGTATTATTATTCGATATCGTTATGAAAATGGACAATATATTAGCGTACTTGTGCTGTAATATGAAATCGACCTGTAAATCACGGCTTTAGAAAGTGACCTCTGTCCAGACGTCTTGGTCATCCTTCAACTAGAGTTCTGAAAAAGTAGGGATCACCTGCGCTAACGTCTTTCTGTGAAATCCGGATCAAACAGAGTACTAATCCGATGGGGAAAAAGTCCAAGAAAAAGGAAGGATAAACCAATGTTTATGAATCATTCAGATGTTTGTTGATCCGAAACACGTGAACGTGGGCGATATTTTACATCTCTCATTGATGATAAGTTAGATTTTACGGACTGCTTAACCTCTTCACTACTGAAGTATAAAGGAATACAGGGAAAAAAATATTTACAGTTTCGAATTTCTATTTTACTGTCGTAAATCATAATTAGATAAGCAATATACGAATTATTCAGCCGAGGGGCTAATAATTTTAGGTCCACATGCGTTGACATCAGGTTTCAACTAAGTAAAATAATATAATATTACACTTAAAGTTGGAACAAGCGTGTATATTGTTACATTATGGTCTATTTAAATACAATGATGAATAGATTTTATAAAAAAATTTTTTTAAATGTAAAAAGTCTTTTTTACAAAAAAAGGAAATACTAAATGCAATATCAATGCTTACTGCATAAAATCTCAGTTTCAAAACTATTTTAATTATACAAAGCACGTCAAATAAATAATTATTGAAAAGAATCTAACATTAACAATAAGAAAAATATTTAATTCTAAGGGGTAAAATTTCAAATTTTGGAAAAAAACACAAAATTAAAGTTATTATATGTACATAATATAAAACAATGAATTAAAATAAACATAAAAATATTACTAAATAGATGTAAAAGTGATTACTCATAATACTATGAGATTTCACTTGACTACTAAGCAGTCATAAATGTCACCATACGTACCCTGCATGTTCTTGACTGTATTATTTTTAAATATAAAGTAAATACTATTTTAAAAGCTTTATGCGGATTGCAGAATTACTGAGTTCAAAGAAAAAATACTATTTTCTGAATAGCTAAATTATATAATATTTAAAATTAGTTACATTTTCGAGCACTTGGTTTTAGAGTCATTTTTCGAAACTCACTTCCGGTTGTGTTGATTTCTATACAAATAAATTATATGTTCTGCATCTATTGCGGAATCTCCAGAAAGCTTAAATACCCACAAATTTTTCAGTGAAGGTAAAACTATAGATTTTCTTATAGCTTGTTTTTAGAAGCTGAGAAGCGAAGGTTCACGTGTGTGGACCGAGGTAATGAAGAGTTTAAAAGAAAAAGTGACGTAAATCAGGATCTTAAATGTATTCTCAAATCTAACCTTTCTGTGAGTATGTCACGATGTGATAATGGAACATTTAACTAACGATACAGTGAATTTTGAAGCAGAAAATGGAAGTTTAATTGATCCCGTGCCTCTTTAAATACATTCTTTGGTGATGGCAAACGGGCGAATAGAACTCTAATAGATAAAGGACGGGAAATGTTAAAGGAATCTTATTTTCCAAAGCAGTCGTGGAGCTAAGCAATTTGTGCAGCAACTTAAGTGAAGCATTAGTCGCCGAATTGTTCTATTTACAGCAGTGTGCTTTTTAATTTTAAATATGGATGTCGTCTGGATGTCGTCTAGATGTATTCAACATAAAAATGCTTCATTGCGACGTCTTAATGCTTATGCTATCATCACAAAAAAAAAAATTAAAATTGGATGATAAATTCCATAAAATGATCTTTATAAGATATTCTACTATGAGATGTCGGTTAATGAATAAAATAGATTACACTGACACGAAATGTAAAAGTCAGCGAAGGTAAAGTGATTTGAGATAAATGTGTACATAACAAATCCGATTCTACTAGTATTTTTCAGAAAAAGAAAGTTGTCATTCTGAATTCGATTAACCTTCCCCTCGGATAACGAAGAAGATGACACTCCTAAACAAGAAACTAATCGTAAATCCAACAGGAAACATTCGCCCTTCTTCGCGACACACTGAACTATGGTGACCTCTCACATTCCTTCTCCCCAAAAGAACCATAATTGTGACAGAGGGCGATTTATGAGGAAATAGAAAGTAATAAAATAAATAAACTTTTTGGGACTTAACAGAACTTCCACCCGGTAGAAAAACTAAAACAATCACCACCTCAGTTGTTAAAACAAATTCTTGATTTTATTATAGAAATAGATTTCAAACAATTTGTTAATGAGCCGTGCATATTTTAAAGAAATTTTATTCATGAGAAAATTTTAACGACTTTAAATGCAGACGATCTTTTATTTGCAAGATCAAATGATGAAGTAAACTTTATTATTCCTTTAAAGCCAAATAATTTTAGAATGTCTAAATCGGAAAAATTGTCAGAATTCTTAGGTATCCATATTGAACCCTCCCGTAATGGGTTTCTGTGAAAACAAGAGTGCATAACAAAATTACTAGACACATTTATCATGTACGAATAAAAATCTTGATTTCTGAACTAAAATCTTCTCCTAGTTTTATGAAAAGAAAATTTTTTGTAGGTTTATCATATATTAATTGCTTCTTTATTATATTTAGCGTATGTTTCTAGACCTGATATTTTATTTGCAGTTGATTAACTTTGCTAAATCCGTAAAAATCCAATTGATGTAGCTTGGTGTGCTTTGAAGAAAGTCTAGATACATTTAAAGAGAATTCAAGCTCTTGAAATTGAGCATAAAAGAAACATTACACAATAATCAAATTTGTCCGTGTATGTTAATGTAGATTGGGGTTCAATTCCAAATGATAAAGAAACCCTATAACGGGTTATGTAATTATTCATTGTAATAATCCTATTTTGTGGAATTGTGGTAAATAAAATTGTTTATCACTTTCTTTCACAGAGTCAGTAGTACTTGCTTTATGGAAAGGTGTTGAAGATTCGTTGTTATTTACAGACTCTTTAAATAAAATTTCTGAGGTTAATGATATCATCATTTTCGAAAATAATAAATATTGTATAAAATGTGTAACCAATGAAAATTCTGTTGGCAGGCTAAAACGTATTGTTGTCGGATTCAGATACATTCGAATTGCAATCACTGTAAATGATATTAAAGTTATATCAACTGAGCAATATTCTAACTAATTTTCAGGTTGTTGACATGTTGACAAAATCTTTGTCTTGAGGGAGACTTTCAAACATTTTGTCTCCTTATAATTGTATATATTAATTATGTTTGTGTATTGTTATGGGACTGAGGGAGGGGGTTGAAGAGCTGTAATCACATTTATTTGACGCCGTTTTCTTCTAATGTCCGCATACAATCACAATGATCTGATTAGAGGTTGAGTTTAAGTCCAAAAGAAATATAAATACTATTGCCGTTGAAAAAGAAAGATAGATCCTTATGCAACTGGCGATGAACAGAATTTGTCCGTTAGAATAGTTTTTGTCATTCGTAAATTCGGTCCAATCAACTAATATTAAATTTTTCTTATTTTTTAGAAAGAGTGGGCTTAGTTCGGGACTATCTCCGCATCAGTATCTAAGCCGAAATATTCGCCCAACAGTGACCTGCAAAGTCTAAAAAAATATTCTAGTAGGGGACATACTCAGAGCAACTCCTGAGAAAACTTCAATATATATACGAGGGTTGTAAATTAAATAGTGGCAACTTAACCTTGAAACTCACAGAAAGGCGGGCATGCGTAAATTGGATATGGGAGCGGTGAGATGGCGCTGTTGTCGATGTGTAGAGTGCAAAAAAAAGTCGATTTACTTAGAAGGGTAGTTGCTGCGTGGCTTTAAAGTGAGGAGTTTCGTTTCCATCGCTCTAAAGCATGTTGTGAAAAGGCTTAATGAAGAAAAAAGACGAGATGCTCAAACCCATCGTGCTACTGTCCTATACGGTAAAACATTTGCTCCACAGGGTTCCACTAATCCTCAATACCATTCTGTTGCATTTTTGCCACGGGCAACCTCGATTGTAAGCCACGACCGCTGATCACCTTTTGAAAACATGCTTTAGGGTAATGGAAACGAAACTCCTCACTTTAACGCCACACAACAACTACCCTTCTAAGCAAATCGACTGTTTTTTGCACTCTACACATCGACAACAGCGCCACCTCACCGAACCCATATCCAATTTGCGCATGCCCGCCCTTCTGTGAGTTTCAAGGTTAAGTTGCCACTATTTAATTTACAACCCTCGTATGTTTTTAAATTTTTACAAATTTTAAATCCTCTTAGCGCATTAGTGATTTTAGTTATCGTGGACAGATACCGATACTTAAATATCCTCCTTAGTTTTAATCTGTAATAGTTATATAAGTATAGCAGTTAAATTCTGCATAATATAGTATAATAGTATAAATAGTGTATAATGGTAATAGTCAATATTATTACTTTTATAAAATAGGAATTAAATTGTGGTAAATAATTTTTTTCAATTTTGCACTGTTATATAGTACTATATTCATTTTATTCCATATATTTCAAGAGTTTTTTTTTTCTAATCGAAAAGGCATGTACCACCAATCAATAATGCTTGCAAATATGCATAAGAAACTCGTTCTCTCTCTTCTTTCTTTCAAGGAAACTTCTGATAAATAGATGACGTCTATATTTTTTAGCCGACAGCCACCATGTTCGCCTTCATTTTTGTCTGAATTCAAATGGAAGCTTTTTCCGCAAAAATGTGTAGAACATTTTTTTTGATGAAAAATGTCGTTTGCTATTGAGTGTATGAAGAAAGGAAAATGTTTACTTATTCTTCACTACTGAANTATCATCTCGCCAAAAAGCGCCGACAATCCTTAGAAATGCAAAATAACTATATTATTTTAGCACGACACGGTGTAAGATACTTTTTTCCCCTTTCAATAATTTTGAAACACGAAAACACTTTTTTTTAAAGAAAAAAATACAACTACTGAAATGTTTTCGCAGAAATCTCATCTAATTTTGCAGTCTTGATTCTTAAAAAAAAATGCGAAAGGTTTTCCGATGCACGTGACGATCGTGATACTTCAAAGGTTTTACTAAATTATAAAGTAAAAAAAATTACGTTACACTGCATGATGATGACCACGCAAGTGGTTCAGAAAAAATATCTTTCAGCTTTTCTTCACGTATGGAACCAAAATGAAAACAAAATTCTTTCAGATAATTTCGAGAATATCAGAAATGCAAAATAGCGTGATTTGAGAAAATTTTTTAACAAAATGAATATTTAAAGTTAGCGTTTTTTATGTAACGTATGTATATTTTTATTTTATTTAAGTGTCTTAATAGAGAACTTGAACATTAATTTTTATATTCAATTTCCTAGCACAATTTTAAAATACGAAATTACTTAAGCAAACGTAAAAGATTTTACATTATTTGGATAATAATTATTATGTTGTATCATGAAAAAATTTTATCTGAAATTAAAATTTTTAAATTACTTTTATGGTGTGTATTTCAAAAAGTTTTTACTTCGGTCATATATTTAATGCAATTTTTTTAATTCAAAATAAAAAAATATTTAGATCTCTTGTAGCGAGTTAAAAGTTTATTATTTTGCTTCAAAAATTTCAATTTAGTTTTTTTAAAAAACTCCAACATTTTTATTTTAAAAACAGGATAATTATTTTAAACTTTTGAATAGAGCAGACGTTTTCCCTCTATCATAATTGAAAAAGTTTCTTTTTAATCTTGATCATTATGCATTTGAGTACTTGCAACTCGAGAAGAAGACAATCACTGATACACAGACACGTGACCTCAACACCAGCTGATCGTTCATAAAGAAGATGAAAGTCGAGTTAAGTTTTCACCACGTAAGTTAGAATGTTAATTAACGTGAAGTAAATAAAATGCAACTCCGTATCAGGAATCGAATTCGTTAAAATCTAATTCTTTTTCATCTGCGTCTTTTACTTATCTTAGATTTTTTATTTATTGATGCATTTTATTGAAACCGTGATACATTTCTGTCTTTGTGTACCTGGAAACTTTGATGCAAAATTAGTTTCTTTATGTTCTACTTGGCTTCGTGCCTGTCTTTGTGTTATGTAAGAAATAAATGATGAAAGAATTTAAATCTTTGTAAAAGAATATAGAATGTGTCCCTAAGGAGAATTAATACTTTATGGTCTTGGATTATCAGAATCATTTAACAAAAAAAAAAAAAACAATTCAAAAAAATCTTTAGATTTATTTTTTACGGGGAATTATTTTTGAATATAGGAATTTTATAATTGTCTGCAAAATTTTCCAATTTGCTTACAAAGTTCGCGAGATATGGCGAGATACACAAAAAGTAAAATTAACATTAGGGGTCCAAACTTTAGACCATTCTCATGATAAAACACTATTGGTATTATATTATTCACACTGCGGCTAACCCCTATATTTTTGGGGTCAGACATCAGAATCTGTCGAAAAAAGGGTATGTTTATTCAGAGAAAGTACGTTTTTGTGTCTGATTTCGTAATTTAAAATATAGTCTACACCCATTAATAAGTATATTTGAGGTCGTCCCTTTTTACCATTATGGAGTCACAGAACGTGAAGATCCGATCATTAGATCAAAAGTTAATCAGAATGGTCCGTTTACTCTTGGTGTACGATACATTTTTTTTATTTTTGCTTTCATAACATAATTATTAATTTTAGATATCTATGGATTTTGTTGCTTCTCCTCTTTCGCATAAATAATCAACAGTTGAACCGAAAGAACTTTTTTCAGAGATTATTTTTATATGGGTTCTTCGCAATACTAAATATGAGTAATGGACTAAATCTCCTTTAAAATGCTTCTCTGCATAGCATTTCGATTGTTTCAATTTCACCCGTTAATTTTAGTCGTTATGTCGACTCCTCTTCTTCTCTTCTCTATGTTTCAAGGTCAAAAATGTAGAGTAGAAGTAAAATAGTGATAATAATAATAATTATGAAAGAAAAGTAACAGATCTCCCGAAATCTACATAATGAAGTAAACTAAAGATTGGATTGAAAACTCAAAATATTGGAATATGTTAATGAAAATTCAGATTTTCACGCCGATTCCTGGAATATCTAAATCTGACATTTCATACATATCTTTTTTGCTGGTTAATTTTATGTTATGGACCCGAAAGTGAAACTTGAGATTTGTTCCCGAAAATTTTTAGATTTTTTAATTTGACTTAAAATGCTTTGATGTATTTTTTGACGGCAGTGGGAATTTTTGTTATCGATTTTGAAAATATTAAAGTAAAAAATTTTTTACATGATATACTTGATTGTTTATCAGGTATAAACAAGGGGGAAGTTAATGATTTTTTTTTCAAATTATTTAATTTTTAAAACCATTCGTAAAATAACAGAAAGGGAGACAGTTTTTGTATAGAGCTGCAGTTTGTCCTGATTGTAAGTTTATGTTTTATTGATTAGGAAGATTTTCTGGACATAAAAGTCAATCGAGTTCAGTTTAAATTTAAATAAGATTAAAAGTTTATAACCAATTAAATAAATTAAAAGTTTAATTAATTAAGAAATTTCTTACATTTTCCATAATAATTCATTAGCCTTATAATTAAAAGTACCTTACATTTTTCTTATTAACCAGTTAAGTAGAAAAGTTGTGCTTAAAAAGAAAGTTGTGCTTCCGTTGTGCTTAAAATTAATCTTTTTCATGTCTCTAAAGTGCATTTGACTCTGAATATGCACCCCAAATAAATTTGAAACCTAATTTAATTCATCTGTAACTGAAGCAAAGAAATTAGATATTAACTAAATGAGTTGTGTTGTGAAATGCTCTTAAATTTGTTTGATGTTTTAAAATGAAAATTGACTTAAACAACCCAGGATGATGGTACACAGTGTACGTTTTTCCATACTAATTTCTATTCTGCATGATTTTGGAGTATTTCAAAACATGAGAAATTATAAAAGGGTCTCAATTTTTTTAAAATAAAAATAGTAAAACAGAACCCTAATATCGCAAACTTTCTGCCTAATACAAATGAAACGCTTTTCTAAATGCCAATTGACTAAGTGATTTACAAAACATAAGGAAAATCATGAAACATAGGGAAACTTCTCAGGGGAAAATCGGCTTATTTCTCTAATTTCATTCCTCTCTTTATAAATCATAGAGGAGTGTTTCTTTAGATAAGAGCTTATAAATCCATCCTCTGTCAGGAAAAGGAATCTTTATCTCTTTCTTAATTAGTTCTCTTTCGATCCTAGAAAGTAACTTTCCGACTGCATGCAAAACGTATTTGATACAATGTTTCTTAATAGTGTTACGTGGAAATCACGTGGCTTTGGCAAAATCATTAGTTAAATATTTTTCTTAAAAACATCTTTGAGACAGTCTTTGAAATGATTTGTTTTGTTTATTTCCCGTTAAGAATTACACAATAAATACATTTTAGTTGTAAGTGATAGAAAGGGGTTTAAATGCTGAAAGTGAGAAAACTGGTAAAACAAGCTCTGTTAAATTTACTACTTTGGTTTAGAGCATAAAAATCCTGTTTCAAAAATAAAAGATTAAAAATAGTTTAGTATTTTTATAGTCAGGGTAAAAAACGATGCTGTAGGGTCAATTTTAGGGTAAAATATGCAAATTTGAATAGTGACACGACCCACCCTATTTGTTTAGGGTTTACGTCAAGATTACATCAAGATCATACAACTGGATTGATACATGATTACAACTTCAATCAAAGATCGCCACAAGCGACAGTGNAATAGTTTAATATTTTTATAGTCAGGGTGAAAAACGATGCTGTAGGGTCAATTTTAGGGTAAAATAGGCAAATTTGAATAGTGACACGACCCACCCTATTTGTTTAGGGTTTACGTCAAGATTACATCAAGATCATACAACTGGATAGATACATGATTACAACTTCAATCAAAGATCGCCACAAGCATCAGTGTAATGTAGATCAATGTTCAACTCCGTATTCTTGTAGTTTTTTAACCCATCGCAGAAGACAAGGGAACTCTTGGATCAAGAATTGGGATAAACTAGTTTTCATGGAGGGTTGTTTTGATGAATCTAACCTACATTTGCGTTGCAAGGAGAGAAAATCCACGATCAGCTTGACGACAAGGGGATTCTAATTCATGACCAGTCTACCATCCTACTACATTTTAAGTCTGCACTGTGGTCGAAGCGAGCAGAATTTGTATCATCCTGTCACCACTGGGATTGAAACCTGTGCCACCTCATCGGTATGTGAACGCTCTGTACCTCTAAGATACCGAAGCAATCAGAGGAAATTTCACATGCATAGTGATAGAGGTGTTTTATTCATATTCTTCTTCTTCTTCAGCACTACAGCCTGACAAATCCCAAGACTTTCTCCATGACGTTCCTCCATCTGTTATTTGCATTCACTAATTCATTTTAAGCTTACATTGAATGAAAAAAATCAAGCAATCATGTCTACCCTAAGCATTAGCATTTTGTAAGCAGATTTGCACATATAAATTGTTCGAAGTTAACTCAAATTTACGAATAAATAGTATGCAACACATAATTGAAGAAGAACAAGTTTTAAATTATTTCGTTTCCACTCAAAGATCATATCCCACAACATTTATACTAAGGGTCTACATCAATGCTAAAGTTTTTTTTTTATATTGTGCAAGCGTAAAATGCTATAACAAGCGTAAAAGCCATCTTAATATCAAAATACATGTAAAATGTTTTGTATCGTAAAACAATATACAATATAGTTTTTAAAATGTATTTTTTCGTATTTTACTTTAGTTACACAACAATAAATTAATATGCAAATTTGAAACTAATGTGTCTGAAAGGAGACCAACTGAAATATATGAGATTCCCCACTTTACAAAAGAAATTTCACGAAAACAGTTTTTTTTACTTAGTTACCATTACCATTTCAGTTGCAAAACATCCAAATATATTCTTCTTTTAAGCGTGCTTTATTTCAATTTGTGATGAACATTGACGATTTAGATCTCTATTTTTCACTTTAAAGGAAGCATTTGATTTTTTATACCAGTCTCGTGCCAATCCAAATGAATTTCTTATTTTACCTTTGTTACTTTTTTTATATAGTCTCATGTATTTTTTTTCTATTATTACAGTGTTCAACAATATATAATGTCTTATGATGAGCAAAATAATTTATGATTGTAATATCCACCACCCCCCGCCCCCACCTTTTTTTTTCTTCTTAATTTCTATTTTAAATTTATTGTATTTTTATTGTATTGTATTACGTTTCTTTGTCGCCTGGACAGGATTTTCCTCTTGGCGACGAACATAAATTCTTTGTATTTATGGGTTTGCTTTTGTTCCCAATAAAGTTTGTTTTCGACTTTAAAAAAAAAATTTGGTTGGTTCTAATGCCACTTGCCACACGAGCAAGCCTGCTTGGTGAAACCGAGCAAATTTAAGGCAGAGTGTGCGCTTCTTGTTTTTCAGTGGCGCCNTTTCAGTTGCAAAATATCCAAATATATTCTTCTTTTAAGCGTGCTTTATTTCAATTTGTGATGAACATTGACGATTTAGATCTCTATTTTTCACTTTAAAGGAAGCATTTGATTTTTTATACCAGTCTCGTGACAATCCAAATGAATTTCTTATGTTACCTTTGTTATTTTTTTTATACAGTCTCATGTATTTTTTTTTCTATTATTACAGTGTTCAACAATATATGATGTCTTATGATGAGCAAAATAATTTATGATTGTAATATCCACCGCCCCCCCTTTTTTTTTCTTCTTAATTTCTATTTTAAATTTATTGTACTACCTTTCTTTGTCGCCTGGACAGGATTTTCCTCTTGGCGACGAATATATATTCTTTGTATTTATGTGTTTTTTTTTGTTCCCAATAAAGTTTGTTTTCGATTTAAAAAAAATAATAAATTGGTTGGTTGATTGGTTCTAATGCCACTTGCCACACGGGCAAGCCTGCTTGGTGAAACCGAGCGCTTCTGGTTTTGCAGTGACGCCATCTATGGCCAAGAATTCGACTTCTGCCACACCACACGTCACACCCGTTTATAGGGCAGACCCATTCATACATCCATTCATTCATCCAAAGATCGTAATTTTGACCTGATTCAGGGAATTTTGACCTGATTCACCAATCGATCGATCTCCAATCCAGTACCCCCAGAGGTTTTGATTTGTTATGGGAACATGGAGGACTTTTGCGACTCGTCAGATTTAACGTGCATCAGTCCCTTTACTACACGGGGAGTCTTCGGCCGACGGGGTCCGAACACACGAACTCTCGGACATGGGCCCAGTGTCCTATCGACCAGGCTATCCCGGCCTTAAATTTTTTGCCCCAGTTGTTGAAATAGCCATTTCGTTTGCGAGATAGCATGTACGACAGTTGCACCAGCCGTTTCAATTTTTCGTATTCGAAGTCTAGGGACGGCTACTCTAAGTCATGTTGTTATACCCTAAGTCTTTTTTTTTTTTTTTTTTTTTTTTTTTTTTTTTGTATTTGATACATGTGAGATACATACCAATTGTTTGTGATACCCTATTTGTTTTGTTGTCAACATAATATAACATGTCTCTTCGTATATCATCGTATCAGTAGTCCGAATAACCCCTCGTCCAATAGGTTAAAGAGTCCACTCTTCCGTTCCTTTCGTGCCTATACCATTGAGACCGTATTTTCTACTTGAGGTCATTTTTGAAGCTACCAAATATGTTTCATTACTTAATTTACAATAGGTTGAAAAGCTTTTTAATTGTAAGAAATACAAATTTTTACACTAATATAATCTACTCAATTTCAAATGTCAAAATCGAACATTTGAAGTGAATCGGCTGATTTATGTTTAAGAATTGAAAATTTAAAAATACGATTTGTTGGAGATAGGTGAAATATGCAAAGAGGAAAATTATCTAAACTATTCTCTTGTCTAAATTGAGTGGACAATTTTTTCCGGATTGCTTCTACTCGTCATTTTTTGGGTTACAGACAAGAATTTTCACCAATATTTTAACCGTCAAAATTCCGTATTAATCGAAAAATGGTATGTTTATTTAGGAAAAATACATTTCTGTGTATATTTTTACCTGCAAACTTATACTGAATAGTTAAGGCTAAGTCTATTAAGTACCTGAAAATACTACATTTAAGTACCTGATACTAATATTTAAGTACCTGAAAATACTATAATTAGATCAAAAGTTACTAAAGAGTTTCCGTTTATTTGCACACTTAACACTAATTTTTATATATCTTGATGACTTTTAGAATAAAAAGCAAAATATTTAAAGTTTTTTATTTATTTTTTAAAAAGGTTTTCTAAGTATGGAACATTTCTTTTCCATTTAACATCGAATTTCCTTAAGTTATTTAATTTACTTAATATGTAATAGAAGATAAAAGGGAATTAAATCGGAGAAATGTTTAGATGGGGTATTAAAATTAGAGTGAATGTCTTTGATAGTTCATTACATGACATTATACCTCATTTAATACGATTAAATTAAGCTGATTTAAAACTTTCACGAAGTATGTGTTTTGTTGACAGATAATGCGTGTTACATTCCATTAGCTTCGAAATAATGCTATCTACAAAGTCATACTAACAAAAACAATATTTGTTTTAAGCAAAAAATAATATGAAACATAAAAGAAGAGAAAGTGTTGCGGTACTTATACAGCATAAATAATGTTTATTTTCTTCATTTAAAAGTTTAAATTTTAAAATTGAATTCCTGCAGGGGACGATTTTGATGGGTTGATTGGTTGTTGAAACGCAGCATTTGTCTACAATAGCGACTGTTCTTTTCATTCTATTTCGTGTAATCCAAGCCTGTCAAGCATCAAATCTCTTAAGTGACACATTCTATACTTTTTTTTCACAGAGATTCTTTCATGAAGATTTAAATTCTTTCCCTTCATATTTCGTATTTAACACAAGGACAGGCACGAAGACAAGCAGAACATAAATGAACTAATTATGCAATGAAGTACACAAAACAAAAATACATCATGGTTACAATAAAATACATAAGCAAATAATAGTGAAGTAAAAGACGTAGACGAGAAGAATTAGATTTTAACAAATTCAATGTGTGATACGGCATGATATTCAATTAACATCACGTTCATTCACATTCTTACTTATGTGGAAAAACGCTCGACTTTAACTTGCTATCTTGTTTATAATCAATCAGCTGTGCTGAGGTCATTGGTCACCTGTCTAAGTATCAGTGATAGTCTACTTCTCGAGTTGCAAATACCCAATTATATTAATGCAAGTTGGATATTGTGTTTAATTATTTATTTCTTAGAAACGCGGCGCACTCTCGTGCCACAAGTCCAGGATTCTATTCTCGGACCGGGCAAAGTTTACTCAGAATTTCATATCTTCAATGGGTCGACAAAATGAGTATCGAGCATGTGTGGGGATCACACTGGGAGTTTCATGTTAGGCTGACCACCCACGCGGACCCCACGGCATTCCTGACCCCTATAGCCTAAGGTCGAGAAAACTGGAATGGACAGAGTAAGGTCTTGGCTCTTTACGAGCTGTCTTACCACTGAGTTTAGTTTAATTATTTTACTATTCAGGGAAGTCTTGGTGTGATTTACTAGTATAACGATATTTTATTTTATAAGGAGAGAGCTTCAGTAAACAAGATTCAGTCCAAATAGGATTTATTTGTTTTTGATTAAAAAAAATAATTCGAATGAAACCAAATGTTAAAATGGGTAAAACTGTTAATTTTGAAAAATATTTTGGCGTGTACCATTACACCTATATCGAATTAATCGGTTGATGTTTCCACCTTCTATATTCTTTAAGTTTTGATACATCAAAATTTTCAACAGATTTCTTTCAGAACATTTTTATTTGTTCATTGAAATTGTGTGGGCCAAGTAGAAAGCAATCAGAGATGTGAATTCAGCTGTTAAAATGTTCAAATCTGACTCCGATTTATCAATATATTTATTTCCCTTATATGGCATGAAATTGCGGTTTTTTTCTATCTAAATTGGCAAAACTATAGTCCTTTATAAAAATGTATTTGTTAGGTTGTCCGAAGTAATATTTTATGTATTCTTAAATAATTAATTATTTGTTAAGTTTACATTTCGTTTGATTGTCTTAAGTAATAATTTAAATTTAATAATTCATTATGCATTAAGTATTTGCTTTGATAAATTCTGTCAGGTTGTGTTAATCATTGATTTATGCAGAGTTAAATAATTAACTGTACGTTAAGTATGTGTTTAGATTTATTTTGTTAGGTTGTGTTAAATAAAAAATTTAAGTAGAGTTAAAAAAATTAGTTATCAATATCATGAGTTGCTTAAAGCAACAGCATTATGCCAGATGATACCGAAAACAGTTAATCATTATTTTGCTGGGATAAACAACTAAGTACGTGTTTTGTTTAATCTAATAACGTAAAGCCACCGCGAAAGGCAATAAATAATAATAAATATATAAAAATAACAATGGAATTATTTGAGCTTTATTATATGTATCAGTATTTGTCTTACAGCTTTGTACATGATTTGTAGTGCTGTTCAGTACTGATTTATTGATTTTTTTCCACCCCGTACGACGAATGGGTATTCATCATCATCATCATCAAAGTTTGCCCGACAGCCCAATATCGGGCAATACTTTCCTCTGAAGATTTCTCCATAATGACTTCCGATTTAACTTTGATCTCGAATTCTTTTCATTAAATGCTAGAAAATCAGACTCCACCGAATCAGTCCATCTCAAGCGCAGCTTTCCCCACTTTCTTGTTCCAGTGGGTCCAAAAAGCAATATCTTTTTTTATTGTGCTATCATCCCTCTTTCGAATCACGTGGGTCATCCAATTCATTCTATTTTTTTAAATTTTATTTAATGATATCAGGTTGCTTATACATCTTGTACAGTTCAAAGTTAAATCTCCTTCTCCAGTTATTGTTTTCCTTTACACCACCAAGTGTACTCCTCAAAACCTTTCTCTCAAATATTGAGATAAAATCTTGTTTTGTCATTGTCTGAGCTTCAGAAGCATATGTTAAGGCAGGCCTGACAAGAGTTTTATAAATTAAGAAATTTGTTATCCTAAAAAGAAACCTAGCTTTAATAAATCTTTTCAGCCCATAGACAGCCCTATTTGCTATATAGAGTCGGTTTTTCATTCTTTTATCAATAGTAATAATTGATCCTAAGTAAGTAAACCTCCTTACTGTTTCAAATCTATAAGAATTTATTTCAAGATGGGGGAAGGAGACTCTGTTTCTTGAGAATAACACGCATTTTGTTTGCTCTACATTTATGACCATTTGTCTTGGAGACACCTCAAGTGTAAAAAAAGCCTCTCACAGGGCAGGAAAGAAACGAGCAATTGCATCAATATCATCATCATATGCAATTAGTTGTACTGATCTAGAAAAGCTCTTCAGCTAGTGTAAAATAAAACTATAAAAACTGCTTCTGTAGAAAGAGTAAAATAATATTTATTTAAATCTTGTAACGAAAAACGTATCATTTTGGGGAATTTCGGTAAGGATAGTTTTTAAAGGTCTTATTTTATTTCTACCCTATTCAGATTTTTCCATCAATATTTAAGTAAATATCCCCGATGATTCTTTTCTGAAGAACTGTGTGAGAGTTGCTGTGCTGATGTAGTGTAAAAGCAGGTGATCTAGCAGAAGCTGTAGCCTAGAGGGGATCATTAATTTTGGTTTGTTCAAAAGCGACTTTCAGTTATTTGATTTAAGGCAGAAACGTAGCGGTAAAAGGGTTTTGCAGTGATTAGATATACGAAAGTCAACGTAATTAGCGTTCAAACAATCTTATTTTTAATACGTCTAATGAAACGTAAAAGCTTTCGAACTTCGCTTTAATCCGCTTATTTGTGTCCCCTGGCGCTGCTTTTATCATTTTAACGAATTTTCAGTAGTGTATAATGAGTAAATTTGCTTTTGTGAAATTAGTTCTCATTTTACAAAAAAAAGGAAAATGTAAATATAAAAGGATACATTGAAATTTAAAGGATGAACCGAAAGACGAGAAACTTTTTTTTAAATCTATATTGTACATAATGTTAATTGAAAGTTCTGAAAATAGGTGTAAAATGATTTCGAAATCGGAAAATATCTCCTGTCCTGACATTATACTTGAACTTTAAGAATTTAATAATAAAATACTAGTGACCTCACCCTTAGCTCACCAACCCAGGAACTGCTTTCACAGTTCAGTCGACTTCGCTTCAGTCCTTTCCTTATATACTTGTGTAATTTAGTTTTGTTATAATTCAACCATATGAAGCTCAGCATACATATTTTTTCTGTAAGCTGACATTCTTTTAAAAATGAAGTCCTAAAAGAAATCCTGAGAAACTTTCAATTTAGATTTATAAGCAATTCAGTCAATTTATGTGTATTACGATTTGGTTTTAATACAATGCAATAATACTACCTGCAATCTACATTATATTCACAGAATTTTCCAACATGCACAATTTCAAACGTCGGAGTTAGGAAACACAGCAGGTTTAAGTCCTTATTTCTAGTATTTACCAGTAAAATGCGTGAAAAACCAAAGAAAAAAGTTAGAAATTGAAGAAAAGCATACTAAGAAAGAATATAAAAGGAATTTAGTTTACCGGAGTAAAAAAAAAATTGTTTGAATCAATAAGCTTAAATGTCGACAATGATTCTAAAAATACTTATTCAGAATATTCATTATGGAGCAAAAAATATCGGTGTCAGGCAAATTCTTTGAATAAAATCGTTTTGCATACGTTTGCTTACAAAAGATCTATGGAGCAGTATAAATAACAATTCTTTATGAATATCTCTAATTCTATATGCAGCAATGCTTACAGTTGACCCATTAAAGGACCAAAAATACGATCAACTTTGACACGAGAAGACATTTTGAACTTGTACTGAAGATGATTTCGAATTCATTCCTTTCAGTCTATGTAGCAACTTAGCATATCGAATGTTCTTGACATCCTTGCATTCTAAGAAGATTCCATTCCGTTTTATTGAGAAGAAAAGAATCTTTTTAGGACGTGACTACAATGCTCATTGGTCAGAAATCGATGGAATATGGTGGTCTTTTTCGAAAAGCTCATCACTTTTATTCCATTCGGCCACTACTGCTGTTGAATATTTCAAACAGGATAGAGACGATATAGAGAGAAACAGAACATTCAATCTGGATTTCCTTCAATCAACTTCAATGTTTGAAAACTTTAAAGAATAATGTTCTAATTAGTGTCAGTAGGTTATTGAATGTTACAAAAGTATTGTTAGTAAGTTATTGAATGTAATACACATAGCTATACTTGAATTTTCCAAAGATTTCGAAGTAAGAAAAGATAAAAGTTTTTTTTTCTAGAAGTTAATAAGCATCAAGAATTTTATGTTGCTCTTACCATAACTGAACTCAGCAAATAACAATCTTGATAGAAACAGTGATTGTGTCTCCTAATAAAAGCAAAACCGTCATAAAATATATTTCCCCTGATGATAGCAATCTACATAAAATTTAATTTTATAAAAGCAATCTTCATAAAGCTCATGCTGATGAAAGAAAAAAATGGCTCATCAAAGCAAGTTGTAAGTCCTTCAAACAGTTAGTTCACAAATAATAATTTTGGAATGTTGTTGCAATAATCATAGCTGTATTTTAAGTTAGTTCGTTAATTTATTCATATATTTCTACTGGTTCTGTGGTAAGAAGAATGTGTGGTTGTTTTCTTATCCGATTATATTGAATTCCTACTTTGAGAGGAAGGAGAAAAGGGCATTTTGGACATCGGAAGCATATCGAACAACTACAATGACAATAGTGAATTGGACAGTAATGAATAGCATATCAAATAATAAAGGTGAGAAAACGAAAGCATTAAATCATTTATTTAAAGATTATAATAGAATAATATTCTAAAAGGTTTCTGAAAGGCATTTCTAAAAGGTTTAGCTACCTGCAAGTGATGCCTTGAAAGTATTATGCTATTTCAAAACTGAACATCATGTTCTTATAACTTTTGACTTTCGAGAGGAAGTTAAAATTACATATTTAGAACTAATTTGTAAAGATCAAAGCATAGTGTGCAAAAAAATGAAGCACCCTGAATAGATTTTGATCCAATGATCGGATCTTCACATTTTAGGATTCAATCTTAATGGCTCGACGGGGCGACCTCAAATATGCTGATTAATTAGCGCAGACGATATTTTAAGTTACGAAATCAGACACATAGACGTACTGTCTCTGAATAAACATACAGTTTTTTCGAAAGATTAGGATTTCTGACCCCAAAAATACAGAGGTTAGTCGCAAACTTGGAAGTAGTGTTAGTCAAACTTGGAAATAGGGTTAGTACCCAATAGTTTGGTCAGGAAAGCACTCCAAAGTTTGGATCCCTTAACGTTAATTTTACTTTCGGTTTATATAACTATTTATAGAGAACTTTTTAAGCGAATTGAAAATTTTTTGCACACAATTATAAAATTCATTTATCCAAAGATAATTCCTTGGAGAAAATAACTTTTAGTAAATATTTATTATTTTTTTGCTGCGTTGTTTTATTTTGTATTATTAAGAAAAAAGATAAAGAATATTTGATTTTGTAGGTTTTTTTACTAATATTTATACTAATTTTATTATAAAAACTAGCAGCACTATAGTACTAGCAATAATTAATTTTATACTAATAGGAATAAGTAATGGAAAATGTCTTACAAAACACAATCATATGCAGTTTGATATGTAGTATATCTAAAGCATTTTTATTTATTTTTATAGAAGAAACTAGAAGATTGTTGTGAAGTTAAATTTTTTTTTCAAGTTTTTTTTTATTATTTATTAATAATATAAAACTCCTTTGAAAATTTCGTATTAATCCTTTGATTTTTGCACAAATTGTTAAAAACGTTTGCTCCCCCGACTCAATAAATGCATTTATTAAAAGTTTGCTTATTTTTCAAATTTTAAAGCATATAATTATTAAAATTAGGTTATAAGATAATTTTTATTGGAACTTAGTTTTTTAAGAAAGAAAATATGTGTTCAAACGCAAAATTTGCAATGAATAATTAGTTAAAGCCAATTTTCTGAAAATGTCACTTTTGGCAAATGTGAGAATTTCAAACAGCTCCATCGAAACGAATTTTTATTTTATTGAGCTGAAATTTAATGCTATATAATTACGAATGTTATTATTGTGTTAATTATCTGTCTATGAATGTTACATATTTATGACTGTTATTAATATGTTACTTATATATTAACGAATGCTACATATTTATAAATGTTACTATTATGCTTATATAGCAGCTGCCACCGGCAACCAGCTGGTCTGACCCTTTTAAATTCGTAAAGTTTGAAGTATTTCGAGTTTTAAAATTGTGCAGTTAATAGCACAGTTCACGAACTAAGAGACACGATTACCAAGTAAGCTGAAAAATTGAAATCAAAATTATTTAAGTTAAAAGGTTAAAAACAGTGACACGATATAACACGTTATGACGTTTAATTGATAACTGAAATGAACTTTTGATTGCCAATCAGTCATATTCAAATTTTTTATGACAAGGCGAAATATTTTTTTTGTTAAAAATCTTTCTCTTCTTAATATTTAGATCCAGGATTTATGATTTAACTAATCAAGATCTTAAATGTGAATTTCAAGGAGCATTCACATTGGACACGGAAAATTGGCGTGTGCGAATTTGGAGATGCGAGCGAGAACTTTATTGGTGAAATATGTCTACCGGCGAAAACCATGCCAATCAGGTTCTCGTTCGTACTTCCGAATATGTACACGCAATTTTTTTCGCATCCAGTGTCCTTTATGTTTAATGCATCTAACCGCTGTTAGTGCTCAACATTTCGCCCATAAGAATTTGGATTATTTTTTATAAGTTTGATGACCTTTTCTTTTCAAGTATTGTAAAACGTAGTTAGAGAATCAAAAATTCATTAAAAAAAATCATTATTATTATTAATATTAATATTATTATTAATATAATAATAATTAATATAGTTCTGGGTTTGAATCCCGGGCGAGGCATGGATGTCCTTTCATTCTCTGTACTATCTGTCCTTGCTGTGGGAGCAATGCTGACCCACTTAATATGATGCCCCTGAAAAAGTGGCCAACAAATCTCCCCTTCAGATACCTGTGTGGCAAAAGGTCATTCCCCAGGCGGGCATTGCAAAGAAAAATTTGTTATTGCCTCTTAATCTGAGATTTGTCAGATAAGCTCCAGATGGTCGCTGATTCGCAAGGAAATCCGCAACGAAAAGGGAATCTGAGGTAATCCACCTTAGAGATTCGAAGGCAAACCGAAATATGTTCTAGAACACAGCATTTTTTTGCAAGTAGGAAAGATCTCTCTGCCTCCCTCAAAAGTAAGCCACTTAAGATGACCTCTCGACTGTCTGACATCTTCGGTTGCAGTTAATGTCCAGCAAGGTACCATAGGATGTCTTATGATACTAGTGGTGTGTAGGTGGTATACGCCGTATTAGATGAAACTCGGATCCTTCAATGGAGCGGAGTTCCCGATAAGTAAGTGAGGATCCAGTGACTGTTTCGCAGCCACTGCCCTCTTTCATTTAAAATTAAAGTTTGAAATAATCTTAAATGGCTTGAAATTGGGTTCTTGCACTTCATGAAGAAGAAGATCACAGATACCCACACATGTGACCCATGATGTCAGCTCCAGCTGACCATTCATAAGCAAAATGGTATGTTAAGGTTGAGCTAAGTCTCTCCACACAAATTAGAATGTTAATTAAAGTGAAGATAATTAAATACAGCACAGCATCTCTCATCGAATAATTCTTTCTCGTCTCCGTCTTTCACTTAACTTAATTTTATTATTTCAATTTATATTAGATTTATTATTTATTTATGAATTTTATTGTAACCGTAATATATATATTTTTTGTATACCTGACAACTTTGCTTCGTAGTTATGTTAAGTTTGTTTATGTTCAACATGGCTTCATGCTTGTCTTTGTGTTATGTAAGAAATACTTAGCATAAAGAATTATGTGAAGAATTGAAAGAAGTGAAAGAATTGAAAACTTTATGAAAAAGTCTTTCAAGAATATAGAACGCATCATTTAAGAGGATGGATGCTTGACGGTCTTGGCTCACTCGAAATAGAATGGTAAGAACAGTTTCTAACGTAAACAAATATCACATTTTAGCCCACACTACGTCACTTGCAGGTATCCCATCAAAAATACACATTTTTCAATATTGTGTACAAACAACTCAGCGCAGGGAGATGAAAAATGATTCAAAAAATAAAAAAGAAACATTATCAATCCGCAAAGCTACAAATCACTATTATTGAACGCGATACAAAAAAAAAGCCTTTTTTATTGCCGGAAAGAAGAAACACCACTTATTTTTACCAGGCAATCAAATTGGTTTTAATGCTCTGCATACTCTCTTCGTCCCAAGTGATTCGAAATGTTTCGATAGTAAGTTAGTTTGTTATTATTTTGCGATACCTAGGATTCATCAAATATATATTGATAGTAGTGATTACGGATCATCTTCCCTTTTAAAGCATTTAGTTTTTTTTTAAAATGACATTAAGATGTAGTTTTTCGCATGACAAAACATTGATTATTTTGTTAAGAAAGGACTATACCACATCAATTTAATAAAGATGCTGTTAAAATTTAATTTATTTTTTAAATGATGTTTTGAAAAATACTTCTAAATCAACAATGCTTAATTATTTACGAAAATATTTCCACATAATTTGAAAGACAAAAACAAAGAAAAACAAATATTTAAAAATGATTGCATTTAAAAGACACAGACACCAAAAAGCTTTGAATAATAATGAATTTCAAAAGCAAAAAGGAATTTCGAGGGAAAAAAATTGTCTCAATCAAAACTCTCACTTTAGTTATTTGATACCATCAAAAACGCATTGAAAGAGAAAGAAAAAATATCAAACAAATAAGTATAGGAAATTCTTCCGAAATAACGAAAAAAACTAGAAATAACGAAAGAAATTTTTTTATTTTGAATCTTGAAAAGAATTCAATAGATCTTTACTTTACAAAAGAAGCAAAGAGGGAAAACTGAAAAACTTTTTTTGGCTTTCTTAATTCTAGAAGTCGCAAAAGGCTACCAGTCGCCTCGATTACCGAAGCCATTTTTCATTTTTGCAAATAAACTTTTCTTTGTTGACTATTCTCAAAAGATCAAGATCGAAAAATTCTCTACTCTAATTTCCACAATTCTTTTCAAATATATTTTTATTTTATTTTTCTGCTAAGATTCTTTTCTAAATGGGCTCTTATTTCAAACTAATTTAGGCATTCCTTATTTTTTTGATGAAGGACTAATTAATTTAAGCAGATTAATCCTTAATTTATGTAATTGCTTAATGATTTAGAGTGTTACAGAGACCCATTTGATTTAAAATGGATTATTTATGAGGGAATAAAGATGTTTGCAAAACTTAACATTTCATTTTTTACTTTTTTGTCATATATCCAATACTTTTTTCTCATATATTTTTCTCATATTTTTTTTCCATACATCCAATACTTACTTTTTTCCCATATAACAATTTGGTACTTGCAGCTCGAGAAGAAGACAATTACTGAAACACTGACACGTGACCTACGACCTCAGCGATAGCTGGTCTTTTATAAGCAATTCCCCACTATTTCCCCTCATAGGTTAGAATGTTAATTAAGGCGAAATTAATTAAATACAACGCCGCATAACGCATCGAATTGGTTAAAATGTAATTATTCCTCGTGTATGACTTATACTTAACTTAGATTTAGTATTTGTTTATATATTTTACTGTAACCGTGATTAATTTTTGTTTGTTTATCTGGGAACTTTGATGCCTAATTAATTGGTTTATGTTCTACATAGCCTCGAGCCTGTCTTAGTGTTAGGTAAAAAATATATAGTAAACAATTGAAATCTTTGTGAGAGAATATGGAATTTTTCACTTAATTGATACTTGACGGACTTGGCTTACTTGAAATGGAATTGAAAGAACAGTTTTGCTAGCGTAAACAAATGCCACTTTCCAACAATCAATCAGGAGCCTACAATAAAATAAACTGTTACAATTTTTAAGTATCGTCTTTTTAAAATAAATACCTCTGCAAAGCAAATTGTCGATAGTACGTCAAAGATGGCAATAAAGTATGGATCCTTGGTGGATTTTCGTGTTGCTTTTATTTATCATAATTATTACTTGAATGAAAATTCAAGATTTTTGAATAAATTTTTTAATAATTTAAGATTGAATTAATTAAAATGACGTTTTATTAGATGTCGCAGCAAACTTTTAACATTATTTTAAGAGCTTGTAAGCACATGAACTATATTTCTTCTGTTAAATTTGTGAACTTTTTTAGGAATTTGTTTGACATAACTATATATCTAAACCGAATTTTACCGTTTTACTGAATTTGATGGGTGAATCAGTGCTTTATCATAATGATAAATTTCGTTGTCTCAAGTAAGACTACTTACTAAAAATGTTTTTTTGTACTTTTCTGAATTTTTTCTAGGTTTTATGCAAAATTTAAAGTTAGCGATACCTTTTATTTTCTTTTTTTTTTAAATTAATCTTAAAAACTTCATTATTAGAATTTGCACATGCCCTATTGCATGTACTACTTTTATTCGTAAGTTTACCAACATGTACTTCTGCGTGTATTTTACGTTTTTTACTTTTTAGTTGTATTTTTAAAAGTAACGATTACTCATTACTTTTGAAAAGTAACTTTCACAAGTACACATTCAATAAAATTTAATCGTCGCTTTTTAAAAGGGGCTTTCACCTGCACAGATTCAATAAAATTTAATCGCTACTTTGTAATAATGACTTTCACCTGCACAGATTCAAAAAGCATTTCATAGTTACCTTTTAAAAGTGACATTCACCTGCTCAAATTCAAGAAAATTTAATAGTTACTTTATAAAAAGTGACTTTCACCTGCACACATTCAAGAAAATTTATTCGTTACTTTATAAAAAGTGACTTTCACCTGCACAGATTCAAGAAAATTTAAGCTTTACTTTTTAGAAGTAACGTACATATGTGTACTTTCAGGAAACTTTTGTTTCCTGCAGTCTGCTGTTTCATAAAATATAATATTTCTTAAAATTCTCACTATTCCAAACAAAAGTTTGGTGAAATCAGTAATTCGTTTCAAAACTTTTATTGATGGTATTTAGGTAAAGCTGTTGAATTCTCCGGCAAGCTATTGAATTTGATAGAGAGACTGAGATATAAGGAAAGTCCCTCATTTCGTAAATCTTAAGGATTCATGCTATCTTCAAGCGAGAGTTACTTCTCGAATAGTATTGATCTTTTCTCAGTCCTTCCACAAGAATTAAACTTTTCCTTTTTCATTCCCTACCCACTATATTTCAGTCTGAAATAGATTATTTTCTGCTCTTCAGATTTCCATTTAACTCTTTTCTAAAACTATCTTTTCCAATTCTTCCAGAGTAAATGCGTGGAGAATGTTTCAGATATAGAACGATGCAAAAATTCTCTGTCTTACTTTTTATTAACTGATTTTACCCTTTTGTTTCGTTCCAAATTGAAAAGTTTTAAATTGCTTGGAGTTTTAACGTTTGCGTGTTACGTAGAATTCAATAACTAAAACATTTAACTCTACCAATGAATATAATTAAAATTCAGTACTATCAGTTTCTTTATCAAGTTTTCAAAAACCATAACACTTTCGGTAAAAGATGTAAAATCGGATTTTTAGAAGCCCATTGATTTCGCAAAATAAATAATTAAAACTTCAAGGAAAAGGTTACTAAACTGTTAGAGTATAAATAACGTCAAAGAACAAATAATTGCATCCTTAAAGAATGAAAAAATTAAAACTTCAGAAAGTGAAATAACTGAACAGTCTACAGAGAACTAATAATTTCAAACTGAACCTTAACGGAATAAATATTTAAAGTTTGAGAATAAACAACTAAAATGCCATAAAAGAAAAGAACAAGTAACAGAATATTTAGAGAATAAATAATTAAAAATTCAGAAAATAAAAAAAATTATTTAAAAAATAAACATTTCAAGTTTCTGAAGCAAAATATTTAGACTTCAAAAACTAAATAAACAATAATTCAAAGAATGAATATTTCATATTTCAAAAGTCATGATCATCAGTATTGCAGAGAATAAATGATAAGCAACTTTATATTCTTATGACATATATGGATATTAAAGTTAATTTCCAAGTATTACGAAATATATACGTCCCTCAAATAAGCATTCAATATAGCTAATTTTTAATATAGTTCATTAATTTAGGCACCATTGTTTGGTTAAAATATTTTAAAAACAATGAACTTTTTGTTAGAACACCAATTTATGGCTAAAATATTTTAAAAACAATGAATGTTTTGAGTTTTTAATAGTAACAAAGATAATTTTTACTTAACAGATAAACTCAAATGTAAATCTCAA
Source organism: Parasteatoda tepidariorum (assembly GCF_043381705.1). Lineage (NCBI taxonomy): Eukaryota > Metazoa > Arthropoda > Arachnida > Araneae > Theridiidae > Parasteatoda > Parasteatoda tepidariorum. The sequence continues at coordinate 100,109,798 of NC_092206.1, forward strand.
CTTAAACTCGTATTTTTATTCCTAATGCTTGATTTATATATCTTTATATATAAGAAGAGAGTGCAATGATAACACATAGCCAATCACAGAAGACTTTTGGTTAGTAACGCACAAAACAGCCAATCAAAATTGAGAACGCATGTATGTGAAAAGGTAATAATTTTTAATAATGCTGTTAAAAAATACTAAATACAAACTGACCTCAAATAAAACTCAAAGGACTTCGAATCAAATAATTAAGAAAACTCTACTGTTACGTTTATGAAAATGAAGATTTATTAACTCAACAACAAAATCATAACATCGCCATTCCAAAAAAAAAGAAGAAGAAAAAATCTCACACGTTACGTAAAGCTATAAAAAGACCAAACGATTATTTATGCGAACGATTATATATGATTATTATGAACTAAACTTTATGCAAACGATTGTTTATGACGTCATTAGATAAAAGTTTCTTAACGCAATATTATCCAGTGTTCATTAATAATTTTGAGTGGCAATGTAAAAAGATAGTTGCTCTAAAGTTTTATAATAAAATGTTTGTTTTGATAGAACGCAGTTATTTATTTTAAGATTCCAATATATTTTAATAGCTTTGATAAATCGGGTAGAGTTATTGGAAGCACGAATCAACACTCTCTCAGAAAAAAATTTACATTCCAAATTATCAAAATATATTGAACAGAGTTTACTTTAAAGTACTTATATCTTTGATAAAAAATATGGATCACCGTGAATATCTTAGGCGATATCAACAGCGATAATTTAGCAGCACAAATAATCGTAGTGCTATCAATACGCGACAGCGGAAGGCGCGACGAAGAAACGTTGAAAGAGTCAAGATGTTTAAATGAAAACGAATATTATGGAAAAGAAATTGACAAAAAATGTTGTATATAAGGAGGTTTTAATTTTATCATTGTTTTTCCTNAACATAATTTAGCAGCACAAATAATCGTAGCGCTATCAATACGCGACAGCGAAATGCGCGGCGAAGAAACGTTGAAAGAGTCAAGATGTTTAAATGAAAACGAATATTATGGAAAAGAAATTGACAAAAAATGTTGTATATAAGGAGGTTTTAATTTTATCATTGTTTTTCCTTACTTTTAGTTGTTTTTTACTTACCTTCAAAAAATCGTGCAGCCAGAAATATTAGCTAACAGTTCATATATGTTTGAGATATTTCTTAAATAATGCATAAGAGTGCAAATCATTGGTACATAAAATGATGTGAAAAGAAAAATTAATGAACTATTGTAAATAATTTTTAATTTTTTGTTTTCGCCTTATTTTTATATAACATATCAGACAAAAATGTTTATTGATCATTGATAACAGAATTATTTCATTTCATATTTGTTTTTTTATTAGTATTCAGTACGAGAAAAAAATTAAATTGCTTAATCTAATTTGTCGAATATACCTGAAAAAGAAAAAGCTTTAAGAGACTTTCCGTTACCTAAATTTGTAGAACAATTACGCAGATTTTTAGCTATGGTAAATTTCTATCACAGATTTTTTAAAAATTCAGCTAAAATCCAATCTTGTTTGCACGATTTAACTAAGGGTAAAGCTGAAAAAGATAAAACACCTCTAGTTTGGACTGATAGGGAAATTTCTGCTTTGGAGGCAGTTAAAGATGCGATTGCAAATGTTGTTTTGCTAGCACATCCCTTACCAAATGCAAATTTATCTCTTGCTGTAGATTCTTCAGAGTTTGCTATTGGTGCAGTTTTGCAACAAAAAATAAGCAATGAATTACAGCCTTTGAGTTTCTATTCTCGCAAACTTAGTTATGCAGAGCAAAATACAGCACCTATGATAGGGAATTGCTTGCGATTTATTCAACAATCAAACATTTCCGGCACATACTTGAAGGTCGATGTTTTCTAGTGTACACTGATCACAAGCCTCTCATTTACGCATTTCAGCAAAAAAGTGAGAAATGCTCTCCAAGACAAATGCGACACTTAGAGTTTATTAGTCAGTACACTACAGATTTAAGACATAAGACTTCCTTTAGATTTAATAATTCAAGTGATATCAATTTTTAAGAGATTGCGGAGGCACAGGTTAATGGCACGGAGCTTCACTCTTTGCTTGAGTCTAATTCCGGTCTCGCACTAAAACCTATGAATCTCCCAAAGTAAAAATGATCTTTTGTGATGTTTCTTCTTCTTCTTCTCATTGGCACGACAGCCCAGAATGGGCCTTGGCCTTCTCAACAAGCCTATGCCAAGACATTCTTCCCTTATCCAAGGTTCTCCAGTTAATTATCTTTAAAATTTGTAGGTCCTTTTCAAGGCAGTCTAAAAATCTTAGGTTTGGTCGTCCTCTTTTTCTTGTACCTGTTGGCCTGGCACAGAAAACTTTTTTGGTTGTCCTGCTATCCTCCATTCTTATAATGTGGCCTGCCCATTTAATCCTTTGAATTTTGATAAATTTAATGACATCAGGTTCTTTATATGCTTTGTAAAGTTCCGT
>NC_092206.1:100112948-100143353 GCF_043381705.1 Parasteatoda tepidariorum
AATATTTTATCTATGTATACTTCTATGCATATATATATATATATATATATATATCAATGAGTATTGATGGATTGCATTACATGGAGAGGAAAACCATGAAAGCCTAGTCTGATGGCAAGTGGACTACAACCTATGATCCGTCTACCACAGAGGATATTTCGAGTCAGCACTGTGATCGATGCGAGCAAGTTGCAGAATTTGTATTGCCCAGTCATCGCTGGGATTCGAACCCAAGTCACTTTATTGGTAGGCGAGTTCTCTATCCCCTTAGCCACCAAGACTCTACTAGAGAAACATAGATGAATGAAATGAAAAATAAATAGATATGCAAAATTCAGAGATATCTAATGATAAATTAACAGTATTTTTAAGATGATATGTCTGTCAGTATCAATTTATGTTTTCGACGATACCAGGAAGCTTCTCCGCGTCGAAACGTTTTAGGCAGATAAAGACGGGGGAAATTCAAGCAGCGTTATGATATAAAACAACGCTATAATGGCCTTACATAAAAAGTTTTGAATCCCATATAATTGAAAAGCAGTGATAGTATTGGATTAAATACTCTGAAATCAATATATCTTAGACATTGAGGATTTTTATAATTGAAAAATAGAACATGATTACAACATTTTTCATGAGACGTTACTTTACTATTTAATGCGTGAAATGATTTTAATTGTTATTTGCAACGTGCATCTTTAAAAATTTTATAACTCATAATATATCCACTGAATATAATTATTTTTTCAAATTTTAACATTCCCAACCTTATGATTGGAATATAGCACTTCTTCAAAAGAATATTAAATGACTCTAAAAATATTTTCCTAAGCAATAAAATAAATTTTTCCTATGTTTTTTATTTAATCAATTTAACAGTTCTTTTCAGTATTTAACAGTAAAATGAAAATCAAAGTTAAAAAAATTTTCAAGTAAATCAAATTAAATAATGGTTTGAGTTGCGGTTAAAATTATTTTCTTAATACTTTGCAATTTTCTATTTCAAATTTGCGTTAATAAATTCAAATATGTATAATTTGTAAATAATATTTTAAGATAATTTTATCTGCTTGTATGCCTTTACAAAGCGATTGTTTGAGTTAAAATGTAATTGGATTTACTTACTCTTGTCGGAAATGAAAAAATCATAATAAAATAATCAAAATATAAAGTAAAATATACATCATATAAAGTAATAGAATAATTATATCGCATATATATATCCTATTATTTGAGATTGGATGTAAAGAAATACGCAATAAAAATGCCCAACAATATGCAAAAAATGCTGAAAACTAAAATTTATCATTATTGTATGCTCTATTTAAAAACAGCAAAAAAATGTGTTAAGGTAAACTAAAGGATTTTTCTAATGTTATACCACGTTTATAAGTTCCTTTCTCGTCTCTCATGAGATTATCGAAAGTACCAAACTCATCTTGTATACGGTCCCCTGTTCACGCAGTTGCGAATTTATCCTCTGAGGTCGAAGATGAAATTTGCATCCACTTTCTCAAATCCCAAAAACCGATTTGAGGGGAGAGTTTTAATTTCCACTTTTGAACTTCGGGTATTGGAAATTGGAGAACATCTGAAATAGACTTTCAAATATGAAGTTTCTTCATGAAAACCTTTTTTTTTTCTTCTCACCACGAAAAAAATAAAAATAAATAAAAAATAATCAAAAACATAAATCAAAAAAATATATATTCTTGTTGCCTTTTTAAAGAGTTTCTATCTATTCTCTAACTTTGTGTGCATTTTGTTTTAAATTATACTAACAAATTTATTTGTACATATATAAGGGTTTTTTTTCGCATAAATCCGTGCACTAAATAATAAAAACAAGCAATATTGCATGTCTACAGTTTTTTTAAAATTTATTCAAAATATTTTTACATCATCCACTGTTAGCTTTAAAACTAGGCATGTCTACGCTATTTGGGTTTATTACAGTGAAGAAAAAGTACCCTGCAAAATTTGAAATGCAAGGACACATTCAAGACTAGAAGGAGCTTACTAAATGTTGTGTCTCTCATCATTAGTATTTTTTTTACAAAGTTTTATACAATTCAGAAATGGAATGCTTATAAGTCTCATCTTGGACATGTGAAGATAGTCTCATACCTTATTATAGCACAGTGATGAAGAGAAGATAGAGAAGGTTCATTCCTTACTCAAAGCTGAAGCTACGATTCCCCACATGACGTCACGTTGCACATAGATTTCAAAAATAACATCAAGAGGATATGAAAACTTTGCTGTTTCTGTAAGTAAATGAGTTGAATGTTCGACACTTTTCTGATAATAGCTGTCAAACTTTATCCAGCTAACAAATTATTTCTGTTCAAAAATATAATAATATATTTACTTGGTATTCCCTTATTGTATTAAAAAATAACATTTTAAAGTTAGAAAAATATATCAATGGCTGTCGTCATCGTTTCATTATCATTTTCAAATTTTAGTTTTTAACTTTTACTGTTAAATGAAGGAAAGCATATAAGAACCTTATTACAGTAACATATTGTTCGATAGCAATATGTAACTATAAAAGTGTCCTTATAGTTTATTAATTGGGATACCTCATTTTAATTTTTTTCCCATATATAATTATAATAGCAATTATTTTTCTTAAATATTATCACTAGGAAACAAGAATCTTAAGTTCTAATTACTAAAGAATTAACCTTCAGGCATGAATGAAAATATTATGCTTGCTCATAAATATTCAAAATTAAGGCTTTATAATTAAAACATATAAATATTTTGAACATTAAAAAATAGATTACGAAATTGGAGGAATTTTTAAGCATTAATAACTTTTATTTTTGAAGTTCGGGATTTTATTTTCTTTGACCTTTTTTTCTTCTTTTCTGTTTAAAGTTACGAGATGGTATTGAATTCAATGGCGAAATTCTAATGAAGGTTCTTAAATGTCTAAACGAAAAACGTAAAGCATAATGCTTTTTAATTCACAGCAGAATAAATTCGTCTAGAAATTTTATAATTCATTTGATGTCACCTTTATATTCTTTGAAGTAAAACATGGAAAATTACGTTTTCTCATTTTGTGTTTTATAATAATTCTTGCCAGTTGCTATCTGATAAGTGACTATTACTGTTAGATTTTCTCAATCGGATGAGAGGAAAATACCTCAAAATAAATTTTAAAAAATATGGAAAACAATGAATGCATTGAAATAAATTTTTAAAAAAATGCTAGTTATATGCGAAACAATTTATTTTTAAAGCGAGAAGTTTGTTTTGCGCCGTGACGTCACAGACTGAGATTAAAAGCTCGAAGCGGCACGAGTCACTTCATAGGAGTGATCTAATCCTTATATTCACTCTTTAGCCCTGATCATAGCGAAAACGTTCATACCTCATCATAGCAAGAAGACTTTATTATAGCATCTTTACTTCTCAAAGCAAGAAGATTGTCTCATACCTCATACTTTATCAGAGCAAGAACCTTTACTAAAATAGTACGGCTAATCCTCTGATGAGCAAAAACTTTCTATTGCTCATGGATAAGAATTTATCCAATAAGACCCCAAATCACCATCAAGTAACACTCTTTTTTAATAGTATTGAGGAGCTCCCTATACATTCCACGCTACCAGAATCCACCATGTGCTTTCTTTTCCCATGGGCCATCTCGGAAATATTTTGATTATAAAGAAGATTCATTCTCATATTTTGCATGACAGCCCAGCGTGGGACAAGGCCTTCTGTTGAGGATTCCGCTAGAACAGCTTATTTTTTTACCTGCCAGTTATTCACCTAAATCTCTTTGAAATCTTATTCCACAGTATTGAGCCATCGTTGTTTTGTCCTTCCTCTTTCTGGTTATTAAATTTTGGAGTTAAAACGTTTACGTCATAGCCCATTTTCTTTTCCACTGACAAGGATGCATTCGAGAACCGTTCTTTCAAAAACTGCTGTTTTTTGTTTTTTATTCTTAATTAGAGGCCAACTTTCTAAATCATGCATTAAGATTAGCCCTAATGAGAGTTTTATAGATTTAGGAAATTTGTTTTTCATGAAAGAAAATAAGATCTCAATAAAGTGCGAAGTAATAAAGATCTGATAAATCATCATACTGCCAAAGGTGAACGAATCAAACGAAATTTTTCCACAACAAAAACAAATATAGTGCACTTATTTATTGCTACAAACAAAAACAAAAAAATATCACATCTTTGTATTATTGCAGTTGTACCAGTGGCAGCAAAAATATTAATCAAGGCAGCGCCCTTCACGAAATAAGTCAACTTGATGAGTCAATATAGAAGAAAACTATCTGACGGAACAGGGTTATTCCTCTATCCGGATGTCTAAATATTTTCTTTTGTGCCTCGGACCTCATTCCTTGTCTATTGTCCAATAATCAGCGATGTCAGTCCTACTTATCTCCCTCGTTCCTTAAGGCTAAGGGGAAATTGATGGTCATTTTCCCCCCACTACGATACCCTTGTAGGGAAACCTTCATATCGGGTCCAAAAATATAGGATGAAATTGTGAGTGCTGTAATGCTATTGCCTCCGATTCAGATGGATGAATGGGAAAAAAGAAATGGACACAAATTAATGGAAAGTGTTATTTGTTTGTGGAGTTGTAATAACTTTTTCCGATTGTTTATCTGAAAGTAATAAGGTTTACGCAAGTACTGTATGCTTGCGAAGAAGATAAAAACAAATGTTTAGTTTGTATATACTTCGTAGCTAGCATAAATTTGCTAATTAGAAGAGACAATAACTACAGAGTGTCCTGCAGAAAGTTTTTAAGAATTCGTTGAAAATCAGGAAAACAGTTAAAGATAAAAATAAAAATAGAGGAAGCAAACAATTCTTGTAACTGAGCATACGTTTTGCTCTCAGAATTCCCAATTTCAATCCAAAAATTTTCCAACAAATGGCTCTGTCAGTTAACATCAACTTAATTCTGCAATTACAAATTTTATCTTCTGATTACAACGTAGGACTGTGACTGATGGTGCACATTTTAAAAACATCATAATAGAATTTTCATTCTTGTAATGATGAGAAAAGTTTGTGATGCGATTTATTTTATTTTTCTCATAAAAATTAAACTTGAGGAATAGGCCGGTTTAGCTTGGTTGGTAAGATGCTGGTCTCATGTTCGTGGGATCGTCCGGAGGCCGAAAAATTCCCACGTGTATTTAATGATGACTGGTGCACATGAAATCTGTCGGGGTCACAAAGTCTTTCAAGTTCTCCTAGCAAATCAATACCTCTGGAGATACTTAATTAGAGATTGATCATTCTCTGGTTCAGTTGAAAATTACGATCTGTGGATGAATGAATGGATGTATGAATGGATACTCCCTGTTAAACGTGCGGGGACAAGTGTGTGTAACTGAAGTCGCATTCTTGGCCATAGATGGCGCCACTGAAGGAAAAGAAACGCACTCTCTACCCTAAAGATCGCTTGAAATCCCGTAGCAGGCTTGCTAGCATTGGCAAGTGACATTAGTAATAACAACAACTACTTGCAACACCATCGATCTAAAACAAATTTTAACTAAAAACAGGAACTGTGGGTGAAAATTAATGTTAACATTCCGCACCCGACTCGCGTCGCCCACATTTCTGATGTAAAATATCCTCAGTGGTAGGCGGATCATAGCTTAGAATCCCCTTGGCATCAGGCAAACCGTGTGAGGTCTTCGTGGTTTTTCCTTTTCATGTAACGCAAATGCAGGTTAATTCCATCAAAAATTCCTCCACGAAAGCAATATCTCCCAATACTTGATCCAGTAGTTCCCTTGCCGACCGGCCTGTGAAGGGGGCAAGGAACTGTCCTTGCATCAGAAAGGTTCTGGTTCGAATCCCGGGCAAGGCATGGATGTTTCTTTCTCTCTGTGTGTTCTATATCCTGAATGTGACCCGCCCTATAAACGGGTTTGTGGTTGAATGAATGGTGTGGCAGAAGTCGAATTCTTGGCCATAGATGGCAGCACTGAAAAACAAGAATATTCGCACCCCCTCTGCCTAAACAGGCATACTACTAAAAAAAAGTAGTTCCCTTGTCTTCTGGATGAGGTTAAAAATTCTAAGGCTGCAAAGTGTAACATTAGTAGTTTTAAACCCGAAATCGGGTCGGCTGTTCAACGTCGGTTATAAATAAATATTTAAAAAACAACATGTTAATGAACATAAAAGTTTAAACTAGATCAGCATATTTCAAACTGTAATAAAATTCGAAGTCATTTCAACCATTAACTTCTTAAGTCTCAAACGTTGAAAAAATGGCGGAAAATGCTATTTTTGGTTTAAAAATGCCATTAGGTGAAGTCATAAATGCGCAATTTTTTGTTTCAAAATTTTAATTAATAAATTAATTTATGTCAACTTATTTTTTATTATTTTAGACTATCTATATTAAAAAAATCGTAAGGGCAGCCGCTGTTTTGTGCGTTCAACCTAACGTTACATATGGTTTGCTACGGTTTCTGAATGCACAAGAAGTTTAATCGAATAAAAAAAATATTAGTTTCGATTATTAGTTCGATAATTATTAACTATTAAACTTGTTGTAAGAAGACCCTTATAAGCAGATCTACTGCCTGCTAAAATGCAACTCCACAGTTGAAATTTACCTTGCTGATAGGTCAACGTTAATTTAAAAATTAATGAGATGTTGTTATTTTTCTTCAAAACTCTAAGTTTTTCAAAAATTGTTTCAATTTGAGATTTTCTTATGTAATTTTTTTAAATAATAATTATTTACCTATTGTTGTAAAAAAATATACCTGTACTTGACTTAATGTGTAAAAAAGCATGAAAAAAGAAAAAATAAGAGTGAGAAATAAGGTAATACCCGATACTATTCCTAATATTCTGTTTCCAATGCAAACTGTAATATGATATAAGGATGTCGTAACAAGCAAAATTACTTCAATTTTTTATTTCTTATTGCGTCGCCCATTCTGTATTCTTAAATTTCATTTTTTTTCACGTACAGCTGATTATTTTTAAAATCCAGGTATTCGTTCATTTCGTTACATTTAACATAGTAATAAGATGTGCTAACATAAAATTATAATAATTAGATGTTTCATAAACAAAATGAACTTTTTTATTGACTTTCAAGAAAATAAACAATGATGAATGAGAAGCAACCATGGGGGTTGAAAAGTGGAGCAAACTGGAGGTGGAGCCACCTGGTTGCATAAAAAATTATAATATTTCTATTTTTACATTGTGTGAGATGTTTAGATTGCATGATATTTTTGTCAGGAAACAAAATCCACAAGACTTGATTTGTAAATAATTTATGCACAATAAACGTGTGAAAAGGCTTTTTGAATCAAATTATTGACATTTCTTATAATTTTTTAATTGCAATTTAAAATGTCAGCCGTTGAGTATAAGACCAGGGATATTTTTACGTAGACAATTGCTTTTGAGAAAACAAATCTTAACTAATCAAAAACAATCTTTCTGAAACCAAATACCAAATGATGTCTAATATTTTGAACACTGGATCTAACTGGATGAAGGTATTGTCTAATAGTGCTGTCTCTAGTAAACGCGGAGTTGCTTGGGTGCTGATATGGACAAGGAGTAGCAGAATTCGTTGCAAACCACTTCTTAGCAGCATTTGGTAGAACTACTGGTTTGGGTTCTATTCGTGAGCCTTATGAGAGGTTTTCCAAACATACACTTTAAATTGAATTTTTAATTTTATTGCAATTTTTTTCTGTGGAATATTTGTAATCACACTATATTTTATCTCCATTGTTGGGTTTAAAATTAGAAAGCCACAAAAATTAGTATTTAATCTTCAATTACTCAACATGTGAATCCGTAGTATACATATATACATGAAAATTAACACTTATTCAGGTGGATTCGTAGAATGCTTACTCGTAAAAATTAACATCTATTCATCAATAACCTCTTACGTGGATCCACAAAATCCGTTGTCATAAAAATTAACTCTTATTCATCCATTATCCTTTTTGCTGATCAGTAGAATCAGTACTTATGAAAATTAACACTTATTCACTTATTATCTCTTATGAGGATTCGTAGAATCTGTTATCTTAAAAATTAATACTTATTCATCAATTATACTTTTTGTTGATCAGTAGAATCCGTTGTCATAAAAATTAACACTTATTCATCAATTATCCTTTATGTTAATCAGTAGAATCAGTATTCATTAAAATTAGCACATATTCATCCATTATCTCTTTGGTATATCCCTAGATTACCAACCACAATATAAAAGACTATCCTGTGTAAATCCCTTTAATACTTCTTTTCGAGTTGTCCATGAATTTAATGAAAGTGAAAAAAATAATTTATCTTCTCTATATGAGCATCGTTTAATTTTACTTCAAAAATAGCGCATTTAAAATTTATGCAATGCAATGCGTGACTCACGGTAAAAAAAAAGGTTAGGCTTTCACTACATAAATGCTATAGATTATTAAAAGCGTTTGTCTTAAAGTATTCGAACATTTGTCCTCAGTATATATATAATCAATTGCTAAATTAAACTTATAGTACTACATTTAAGCATATACGATTATATGTGCTAAAATTACACTGCAATAGACACATTTCATCATAAATTATACTATAGCACCATAGTGAAGATTATATTGTATTTTAATACTACACTTAAACTTATTCTATAGTCGGAAATCACGTTTAAACTTATATTCGACTATAATACAAAATTATAGCTTATACTATTATATTACAGTACTTAACCTTACACGATTGGATCTAATTATACTATAATTAAGCTTAAAACTACTATAACGCTACTCCTAAGTTTAGATTATATAATAATGCTCTATATTATAAGTTATACTATAGTATCACACTATAATATTACACAATAGTGTAATATAATACCAGAACACAGCACTTAAACTCATACTAAAGTGCAAAATACTATACCACAGTACCATATTATTTGCTAGATTATACTATGAAGCATATTCATTAAACTTTTATTTTTACTCTTTTTCACATGTAGTTAGCTTATCATAAGTGTATTCAATACAAACCATAAGCGATATATTACTGCATAAAAAAACAATTTATTAGATATAAAGTTAATTAGAATATTGTGTTCTTTTGCCAATTATCCACGCTTTAACTGGAAATTAATTCTACTTAATTATTACTAGATATTGACCCTAATTAATACTTTGTTCTTTAACTAAGTATCGGCAGCTATTCAAATATATTAAATGTTAGAGACGAATTGGCATAGACTTTTTAAAGCTCTCATTAATAAAATCTATTGATCCATACAAGCCACCTTTAATACATATTTTTAACACCTTTGCAAAATAGAAGTAAAAAACAGGCACGTTTGTGATCACAAATCAATATGCAAGTGATAAAAAATTAAAACAAAACCACAAAATCAGACGAATCACTAGTGAGGGTTCAAAAACATCAAAACCAGTATGATTACTTCAAAGGATGCTTCCGAGAACTGTCTTTCACCTTCTTTCTACCTGCATATAAATAAGTTTCGATTTCTTTTATCTTCTCTTTTCCGTTAATGACTCGACAGATTTTGATCAATTTTTGTTTTGTTTTTTCTTCACCTAAATCCGCATACCAACATTTTACTTTAATTTTGACGAGGATTCTAAAAATGAGAGGTTACGTAATGGCTGTCCTTAATATACATATTTTAAAAAATACTGACATTAGAGATAGCAAATTACTATTAAGGCCATGAAAATTTTTAAAAAACACTATCAAAAGAGCCACTAGTGATGAAGATGGAAAATCAAAAACATCTGAATGTGTATGAGCGCCGGAATTACTTTCACAGAGAGAATTTAATAACAGATTTTTAGAAACACCTCCTAGTTTCTTCAGGCAATCAAACGAACTTTCATCTCAGCCTTTTTTGCAAGAAATTCGAAAGATTTAGATGGTTTTAATTGTTTCGTCATCACTTAAATTTAAACATGCGCTCCCTAATGCTTATAGTGTAATTTTACTTCAATTTTGACATAGATTCTAAAGATGAAATTTAAAGGTCGTCATAACAGAACACGCTCTAAAAAAAGTGGAGGATTACGTAACACCCGGTGCAAGCTGTAAAGTATTAAAAAAAGATGTTATTTTTAGAAATGAATTTGAATTTATGCAATTCTCCAAACTGAAATATCTCGTCTATCTACAATATGAAATATATACTGAAATATCAATTATACTTAAATCCATCGATTCAATATCTCCACACATGCAATAACTGCCATATCATATTTCCCACGGAATTCGGAAACGAGGAGAGGTATGCATCTTCATTCAATTTGCTAGTGAGGGGGGAGGACAGGGATGCTAACGGGGGAGGGGTGGAGACGTCGCTTCCGATAATGATTGGTCATCGTCACCAGTGTCATTACGACAAAATGAGGAAACATGTCGTTTGTCATACTTCTTCCAACCCTTCCCCTGACCTCCACCAACAGATTACTTAGTGTTTTCCTTTCATTCCAAGCTCCCCCCCTCAACATACAGAGGAAAAAAAAAATAAATAAAAGAAGGAAGTACAATGTAGGTACAATGTTGAGGCAATGTGTATCAGAATATGATCCATCATGAGGGTGCCATCACGTTTCTATTCATTATCATTGCGTAAGCAGTCTAGACATTGATGGATACTTTTGCTATCTTCTTTTCTTGTCTTTTTTTATATTGGGAATACTTCTTTAAATGTTTGTTTCGGTTACGCGTATCCTCAATGGAGTTTCAGACGGATAAAATGCATTTTCTGATCATTGTACATTTTTTAATTGTTATTTGTCCCCGTTTGAATTATTTTCAAATGAACAATTTTACTAAAACAATCGTTTGCAATAAAGTTCTGCATTTAAATACTGCAATCTGGACAGCAAGAAAATGTGTGCTATTTAAAAATAGCAACCATTTTCTTGCAGGGCAATTTTAATTTTAGAAATTTTTATTGAGTGTGATTTTTTTTTCTCACAGAAGTATTTTAAATCTTGAATACCAACATTTGCATCGAATAAAGATTTATGTATTTGAACTATGTGCTGACTTATTCGAAAAGCACGAATTATTACATTTGTAATTATGACTCGAATTATTACCAATTATTACATTTGTTGCACGAATATTTACATTTTGTAAAATAAAGAGATTTGTAACTGAACTCACTCCTTTTGTTCGAATATCTTAAACCACAATTGTTGAGATCAAATAACAATATTTCTTAGACACAATGTTATATATACAGTAGTACTTCGGTTGAACAGTCTTACAGACGTCAAGCATTCCGCTCGGGAAAACTGGAGAGCTGGGGTCATGAGTTCCATTCTGCAATCAATTAAACAATCTGCTCGTACATGGAGCAAGGTGCACGCTAAAGTTGTCGGGACTGAAAGTTTTTTCGTTTGTTGTGGTGTAGAAGTTCGAAGAAAAGGATACTACTCAGGTACGTGTATGTATGTATGTATGTATGTATGTATGTATGTATGTATGTATGTATGTATGCGTGCGTGCGTGCGTGTGTTTGCAACGCATGTTTGAAACACATATATGTAACGTATGTATGTCTCTGTATTATACACTGTGTTATGCTGAAATATGTATAACATATTTCCTAACATTTAAAAGGAAAAAAATCATCTTATTTAATTCTTTTTCAATAAATAAAAATCATTTATATAATCTGTAATATAATTTTGTACCACAACCGTGAATTGAGTGCAAAATAAAATCTAATCTTAGAGATTCCCTCTACCTCTAACACATTAGCATAGAATTCAAAAACCGTTTTAGGGTTACTATTGTTTTTAATTCATTAAAATTCGTTATTATTTCTGACGCTTTCTTTTCCGTCAACACATTTGAATGCGTAAGGCTAAGAAAAAGATCCTCGGCAATATATTAAATCAATTAACAGCCAATACATGGATTCCTTGACTTTCCTTGGCGAAAACTATGCTAACGAACTCTTGACAATGGCATTTTACTTTTCTCCGTGGACGGAGGTGCTCTGTGGAGCTTCAGCCCAACACCTCCTAGAAAAGAGTAGGCCTCTGCACGGGTTACCATAAATATCCTTTAGTATAGTCCATTCCACCTTAAGTTGGCACTGGAGAGAAAGGTAGGAAATGTAATACTCCGCCTTTGAAAAGTAGTTCTTCGCTATTTTGGAATTAATTGCAGTTTAAATGCGCTCACAAATATAAATAAATGTTAAGTAAGTAATAAATAAGTAAGAAAAGTATATCTTGAAACATGCATTAGAAGTTTTTCATGTTTAAATGTATTTAACTTATAAATACCTTCTCAGTAAAGCGAATGTACAAAGAAGAAGGAGGTGTTTTAGTTTGGCGCTGAATTAGTTTTCAAGGACAAGGAATTGGCTCATTGGCTATGTTTCTACACTGGTCAGTCAGCTTTTCCATTCGCCTTGGCTTTGCTTAAGTGTCCTATCTCTTGTGCAGTTCTTATTTCGTTTTTTTTTTGTATTTGATTATTTAATTTTCTAAATATTAACCTCATCTGTACAATATTTAATGCAAAATTTTCCCCCCTCAGAATAAATGAAAAGAAAAAAAAAAAAAAAACACCCCAATAGACAGGTGAATATTATTAAACTGATGACAGTTGAGCATATTTGCTGTGTAGCTAATTCAACATGTGATTTTATTATTGTTTTTTTACGACAAAAGAAAAAAAAATTTTCGCTTTATTCGATCTCTGTAAAGATTCAAATTTTGCTTCTTTTGCGCCATGTTTAGTTCTGAAGTACAATTCGCTTTTTATAAGAACTTAAATAATGTAAAAATTTAAGATTTTTATTTTGTTCAATTAAAGGGACTTTTAAATATTATCTGAAATACAATTTCCATAATAGAAGTGTTAATTCGTTAGTTATAAACTAATAAAATTTATAGGAATTGAAATAATTTCAAAAAAGACGCAAAATTTGAATCATTAATTTTTTTTAAACATCGAAAGGTTAATTTAAACCAATCAATATTTTAATAATTATTTTTTAAATACAAAGCCCAAAAAGCTGAGAAATCCTTTCTCTTATGTAGAAAATATTAAGATATTTCAGTATCTGACAAAATATTTCGAGACTAACTAATTCTACAGTACTTAAATAACAAATTATACGGATTTTTCTCTTAAGCCTGCTTTCACCTGCAAAGGTCCTGAAAAGTAAAGGAAAGTTCTGATATTTCAAAATCTGTATTTTCTTTTGAAGAAATGCGCCTACCCATCCAAGTAGAATTTCGCCTGATGAGAAATTGTGGATTGAATTCAATTCAGGGCTACCCCACAAAGAGTTTGCAGAAGGAACTGTCAACTGTTAAAATATTAAATGAATAACATGATAACCACCAGGATAGGTGGTTATCATGTTATTCAAAGAGTTCCTGTTGAGTCTAAGAGGGTGGGATATGGCAGCTGAAAACATGGGGGGGGGGTGAACAAACAGTACGCCCCCCCCCCATATGGATAATACTAATTATTTTTTTCAGGTAAGTTCTTTTGTCTCTTAGAAGCAAATATATTTCAGAAAAAAATTTTATAGTAAAAAAAAAACTTTTCTGAAATTTTTTTTTAATTTTTTATTTATAAAAGAAAAAAAGAACAGTAAATATTAAAAAAACATAGGTATGATATTTTTCATGATCAATGATTTCCTGCCTATGTTGACTTTTTCTTCCCCAACAAAACACCAATGAGGGATAAATTAATGTACATTAATCTACAAAAAATAAGCATATAAAAATAAATATTTAAAACAAAGTATTTATGCGCATCTATGCATTTCGTTTTTTTTTTTCTTAGATTTCAGCAAAAAAGAATCTTGTCAAATATATTTTTTTCTGTTTAAAATTAGCTTCGTTTAATTAAAAAATTATAATAAGGAAAAAAAACAGTAAGTATTATAAAACATAAGTATGATCTTTTTCATGATCAATAATTTCCAGCCTATGCTGACTTTTCCTTCCCCAACAAATCACCGATGTGGGATAAATTAATGTACATTAATCTACAAAAAATAAGAATAAGAATATAAAAATAAATATTTAAAACAAAGTATTTTTGCGCATCTATGCATTTCTTTTTTCTTTTTTTTTTACTTAGATTTCAGCAAAAAAGAATATTTTTAAATATATATATTTTTTTCTGTTTAAAATTAGTTTCGTTTAGTTAAAAAATCATAATAAGAAAATCTGCTTTTTAAATACTAATTAAGAAATCAGCTTACAACTAGTATCTTAAAATAATAATTATGAGAAATGCTCTAAAAAATCGTGCTCTTTTCCGTATTCTGTACAAAATTTTAGTACGATTCTTGGTTTTTAAAAAAAAATCGGCGTTTTGCTTTCTTAAACGCCAATACTGGCCACTTTCTCTCCCTTTGTTGCTACCTCATCCCCGTACTGACTTAAAGAGTAACCCAGTTTCCATGTAATCCGGTCTACCTACCTTTCTCTCCAGTGCCAACTTAAGGTGGAATGGACTATAGTCAAAACGCAATGACATATTTCGTATTTTCAACCACTGCGCAACTTAGTACCCCGAACGTAATGACATCTTTCTTATTTTTCATCAACTGCGCAGTCAACTTCGTCACATCGGACTACTAAATTGATCCGTGCTGAGGCCTTCATACTTCTAGGAGGTGTTGTTCAGCCACGCTCTCCGGGCCATTTTCTAAATTAATTATTTTATTAATTCATAGATATATAAAAAAATAAAAATTTCTAAAATAATATTTTTTTATTATTTGTCATAATTTTATTCGTCATTTAAGCAGTTGATGTTTAATCTATAATGGCTGGCCTGTATCACTCTGGAATAAAATAATGAACACTTAAAATACATCCATCAACATCTTCTTCAACTCATAGCAAATACATCAACTTCTACAATCACCAAACTTTCCCTCGATATGCAGTAACTTCTACAATACAAGTTAACAAGACGCAAACAATAGCATTGTCTTGCACTAGAGATAATGCACCGAGATTCATTGTGCATTCCAACCGAAATCTTTAATGCATTCGAAAAATCCAGTTAATTCCCCCCTTTTCTAAAGTCATAAAAAAGGAATTATTGATGTATAGAATATAAAAATAAAAAAAATTCCACTCAACAGCATGTCGGAGTGCGTTGCTTTATACGTGATTTCGCTTTATACGTCGTAAACGGCCTATTGATCAAAAATTGTCGCTGAAATCGTTCTTACTTTACGTTTCACTAAATTCGAAAGAAAAAGAATGTCGGTGTTGTCTACGCCACAGCTCTTTACTTTTTTTCCGCTTGTAAGTTTACTTCGGAAAGAATTGTACCTCATCTGACGGACAATTGAGCATTTCCGGAAATACTTTCTGTCAGAAACTTCGGGAGCTTTCAAGTACTTGAAACTGAATTGCAGTAAAGGAAATACTTTTTTCGGCCCCGACGGCAAAAGCATGAGTTCTCCACTCATCCGTGGTAAGCAGATAGTAGACCGAACACTTCTTACATTGGGAAGTGGGCTGCTGCTGCTGCTGCTGCTGTTCCCCAGATTCCTCCCTCGGTTGTTTCATGCCTCTTTTTTTTTTCTCTCTCTCTCTTCACTCACTATTTTTCTGTCGTTTTCTAGACAACAAGGAACAAAGAGACAATCCCTAATTATTTTGCTTCAAATGACTTTCGAGTTTAATAGGTTCTGTTATATTGTTTTTTTGGTTCAGTTCTAGGTAAAAATTCACATAAGAGTACCCACCTTATTTCTTCACTGTTTTATATTCCTGCAGAATACCGGGAAAATGACATAAAAATCAAATTTTCTAATAATAAAAAATCGCTGCAGTCAAAATAGGAAAATATCAGATTTTATGCATGGTAAAAGCCAAGTTACTGTGCTCTATCCCTGGAGTAACCCTGTTCCACACTTTGACCCAGTTCTGTTCCATTTCTCTTCATTTTTTCACTTTTTATTCTCTGTACCCAAAAGAGCCAAATGACTTTTAATTTTAATAAGTTCTGTTTATTTCTAGGTCCAGTTCTAAATCCACAGCTAAGATCAAATTCTTAGTTATTTCATTTCATGTGACTGTTTGATTGAAGAATTTTTACAACGTTTCAACCAACCATCACGTTAGATCAATTTAGATTTTATCCTAAAGAAAACTATGCAAATGCGATGCATTCAAGTTAGTTGTAAATCTAAACTAAGAATTAAAAACCTGTAACTTCACCTCTCTTGACAGGAAATACTATCTTTTTTCAAATCGAATACGCAACTCTCAATTTCTTGACTTGTTTAAAATCCTTACCTTTAAAAATAGGCAAATCTTATTGACGATTAACAGAACGGAGTGCAAAGGAATTAGATATCCTCAAATAACATCAAACGCGTTTTTCTCAAAAACTTGATTCAAAGAGAAAACAAAAAGTTGAGTACAATAACTTTTTTTCCTTTCAAAAAAAAAAATTCCTCAAGAAAATATAAAGGAAATGTTGTTTATTATTGTTTATTCCTTCAATTCAAAGTACTACTTAATAGACATAATGACTGACAGATATTTAAAGGTGTGAAGTAACTTAAGCTTTGCTTTTTTTCCCAACTTCAAAAAACAATTACCTAAATTGAAATGTTCAGGATGAGAGAGAAAAAGAGCAACAAATAAACAACTTTAAAAAAATTAATTTTTTCGCAGTTTCAATTTTTTTTTTTTTAAAGGAGACATTTTTTACTCATTTGAATTTTATATATCAGTGTCATTTGGGTCTTTATCTGTAGTACTTCATCGCAATAATTGCCTCACAGAAATTCTAGTTTTAAATTCTGGCAAAATATACTATTTTTACATAGAAATATGTAACTTAGAAGAATATAAACTCTTAAATACAATTTTAAAAAAATCTAATTTGGATTTAATTAAAATTAAGTATTATTTCTAATATTTTAAAGCAAAAAATGTGGTAATTTTTAATTTGTAGCATTTCTTACATACAAGATATTTTTCTAGTGTCTTTCTTCACATTTTGCTCATTAAACAAAATAAAATATGCTCATATAATAAGATATTTATTTGGTATATTACTATCCAAAAGGTTTTACCTGACTGAAGACTTCATACGCTTCAAAAATATGCAAAAATGAAATGGCAGTCACATGTTTCAAGCGCATTGAAAAGGTGCTCCTTTTTTAGACTTGACAAAAGTGAAATGTTCAAAGTAAAAATTATTGGAAAAAAAACGTAAAGTTGTCAACGAGAAATGGAAAAATAAAGGTAGGAAACAAAATTAGAAAAAACGCAAAGAGAGAGAAAAATTAAAAAAAAAAACAGAACGACAAAAGACACAGTGGCTGAGAGGCAACTCAGTGTAAAATGAATCTTTATGCGTTATGGAAGGGTGGGGATGAAGTAATGTCGTTAACAAAGAAATCAGATTATCATAGTGAGCCGATGTGACTGTGGTGAAAATAATTTTAGTGCTGCCGAAATTGAACTAATGTCTAAAATTGCTTCACATTGTTGGAATCTAGAACATAAATTCATATATTCATATATTCAGTATGAAGTTTTGAATCAGGTTATATCTTAACTCTTCAGTTTCTTAGGATTATTTATTTTCTCTTATTATTACTTTATTATTATTATTACTTTTCCTATAATTTTTAATTTTGATTAAGAATTATGTCCGATAATATTGTACAATAGTGTGAGAAGCACTCAAAATTTTACAAGAAAATTACAACAAATAAAATAGAACACAATAAGTAAAAACATCACGCGAAAACAGAAAATAAAAGACAAATAAAAAAAAAAGAATAAAGCATGAAATGAAATCTGTGAAGAGAGCAGCGAAATCAAATAAACTTACATGAACGGGAAATTTTTCAAGAATGATTTAAAATATTTTCGTAACGAGATTGCCAGATTGCAAAAAATGAAAACAAAAGCGTAAATTGAGCTAAAAGCGTTAGGGGAGTTTTGTATTAAAATGCGTTCTTGCTGCATTACTGAAATGCGTTTGATTTGTTAGTTAACAATGATGGGGGCCCGAAAATGGATTTGCGCAGGGTAATATTATGCTGGATCACTTAAAGAAGTTGACAATAAATAGTTTAGAAAATAAATATTTATTTAAGAAAAAAAAATAGAAAATAGAAAAGAGAAAGAAACATGAATTGCCTTTGCATTTAGCATTTGCAATTAGCATTTGCTGCACTACGAACACACTATAAAGCAAAACTTCTCTATTTACGCTTTCACCTTAATTTGCGCTTCTGTTTTCATATTTTGTAATCTGGCAATCTTGTTACGAAAATATTTTAAATCATTCTTGAAAAATGTCCCTTTCATGTAAGTTCATTTTAATTTGCTACTCGCTTTATAGATTTCGTTTTATGCTTTATTCTGTTTTTTCCTTACATTTTATTTGCTGTTTTTACGTGATATTTTTACTTAATGTGTTCTATTTTATTTGTTGCAAATTTTTGTGAATTTTTTTTTGAGTGCTCCTCACATTATTGTATTGATATATTTTGCTTTGGCTATATTGATACAATATTAGAAAGCACTTCTTTTTTGTGGATCTAATCGCGTGACCCGATGAAAAGATTATATCTTTTATTTTCCTGATTTTTATTAATTCCCCCCTTTTTTCGGATTTTTTTCCTCCGAATTTTTATTGTTAGTACTATTTTTCTTTTCCCCTTCTTTCATTGTTCTGCAATTTGTTCCATGTTTTCTCTTTATTTTGAACTTATTTTATGAGTACTATTTACTTGCAGCTTACGCACAGTCAATAAAACTAATTGTTCTTCTTAATTTCCTTCGTTTTTTNAAAATTATTTACTAAAAAAATTTCTTTGTTAATTTATATAATTTTTCCATGTGCAAATCCATTTCGGGCGAATCTGTGGCAATTCATGTTTCTTTATCTTTTCCATTTTATATATATATATATTTTTTCTTAAATAAATATTTATTTTCTAAATTATTTATTGCAAACTTCTTTAAGTTATACAGTATAATACAGGGTTATTCATAATTCCCTCCGGGGTTTCGAAGCGTTATAGTAAAAAAAAGAAGACGAATATGTAAAAAAGAAACATAGAAAATAATTCCGAAACTATTCAAGTTTTACTTACATGCATTACAGGTGTTCTATGTGTGAACCCTTGGTCACACAGCGTACATCAATGTGATAGTCCAGTTCCTGCCTGGAGGGAATTATGAATAACCCTGTATTACCTTGCGCACATCCATTTTCGGACCCATCCTTGGTAACTAACAAATCAAACGCACTTCAGTAATGCAGCAAGAACGCACTTTAATACAAAACTCCCCTAGTTACGCTTTTAGTTCAATTTGCGCTTTTGTTTTCATTTTTTGCAATTTGGCAATCTCGTTACGAAAATATTTTAAATCATTCTTGAAAAATTTCCCGTTCATGTAAGTTCATTTGATTTTGCTGCTCTCTTCACAGATTTCATTTCACGTTTTATTCTGTTTTTTATTTGTGTTTTATTTTCTGTTTTTGCTTGATGTTTTTACTTATTGTGTTCTATTTTATTTGATGTAATTTTCTTGTAAAATTTTTTGAGTGCTTCTCACACTATTGTATTGATATATTTTGCTTTGGCTATACTGATGCAATATTAAAAAGCACTCTTCTTTGAGGATATAATCGTGTGAGCTGATGAAAAGATTATATCTTTTATTTTCCGGATTTTTAAAAAATTTTTAAAAACTGTTTACCCTTTTTTCCGGTTTTCTGTTATTTTTATTATTTTTTTTTCTTTTTTCCTTTTTTTCATTGTTCTGTAATTTTTCCCTTGTTTTCTCTACATTTTGAATTTTAATATAGATATATTGTGATTGTTGGAAAATTCCAATTAATATATGTTTTTCTTAAAACAATGTACACATTTGATATGGTGCACATTTACTTTTGTTTGAGTAGATGAAATAGCAACGAAATCTAATTTTTCATCACTTCTAGCCTACTTATTGTGATATAACGTATATTCTTTCTTCCTTTTCCCTTCTTCACTCAGATACTTCCCAAAATCACAATTGGCCAAATAAATGGTAACCAGTTAACAACACAAATATTTATTAACAAAGAAAAAAAATGAAGTTTGAAGAAAATTAATATAACCAATGCACCTAAACAATTCGCTTCCGCTCTCCATCAGAGCGTTCCCTCCTCTGTCTTTTTACAACATCTACCTTGATGACAGCGCCATCACAACATGGAGGCATGACACTTATTTTGAAACTTTTATGGAAAAAAATTGTGCTGAAAAAATATTAAATTTATTTTTAGATTTATTGATGATTTAATTTCCTTTAATTTTCAAAGTTATACAATTTTGTCAAGTAATATTTTCCCCAAGAAATTAGTCTTGCTTCCGAATCTATAATATTAATTTTTTGGATTTAAGCATTAAAAAATAAGAAATTATCTATATTGTTGACTAATGCGATGGAAGGAATAAATTTAAATTTAATAGAGATAAAATAATTACATGGAATTCTAATATTTTTAAAAGCATTTAATTAAATACTATTTCTAATCGAATAAATAGAATCGAAAGAATTGTATTTATCCAAAAAACCGAAAAGTAATATTTATTTATCCAAAAGAACAAATAGGAAAACTCTGCCAAAATTTGATATAAAAAAAGACAATGAATATCCAACAAATGTAATTGAATTCTATGTAAAACTATTTAGTTAATTGCATATTATAATTATTAATAAATTAATTTACACAAAAAAATGTTCTTATCTAAATTGATATTTTTACCTTGTGCAAATCCAATTCGGTCATTTCCGAGGATAAAAATCTTCTAATATTTAATAAAATGTTAATAATTTACATTTTTCATTTAAAAAAAACTCTTTGGTTTTAAACATAGCTGCATTTCTTTTAGGCTATTTTTTGCATTACTTCATTTCACTTCCCCATTAGTCCCGAAAGCATATTAAGCTACAATTTTTTTTAAACTTTCTTTCCTCATTGGTACTTGGTTACATACTAGGTCATCCCAGATACGTACTATCTCGTGTTGGCTGACATTTCTAGGACAGAATGAAGACATGAAAGAAAGACATACCAGGACGCATTTCTTCTTTTTTGTTCTTTCTTCTTCGTGGTCAGAAAGAAAAAAAAGAAGAAACGATGATAATTGAGAAGAAAACACTGATCTCTTCTGGAACCCAATTCATCCAAGAAAAGAATTTTCATCCCCCCCTTCTCTGATGAATAAGAAAAAGAACAAAGAAACAAAAAAATGGATCAAAAAAGCGTATCGCATTCGGTCCCTTTGAAAGACAAGAGGTCAAGAGGTCAGAAATAACCTTCTTATCAATTGGGCAATGTCCAGAGAGAAGAAAACGATTTTGTTTTGTTACTTATTCTCTGTGAAAGGGAAAGTTCCATTTTTTGTTGGAACGTCATTTTTATCTCTTTTTTGTTTGTGGAAAACGGAAATGAAATGTTCTCTTCTATGAGTCTCATCTGCCCGAAAAGTAATAATCCCAGATTCTTTTTTTTATTTATTTGATTATGTTGGACCAATACAAAATTTTCTGAATAGCTCTGATAAATAAACTTTAACTTTTTTAACTCTGGATGAACTAGAACATTTCTAAAGTTTACGGTGACTGCTCAATCTTAGTAAGAGAAGCAATTAAATTTATCTCATTAGACTTTTAAAAAAATTGTGACTTTTTCATTAAAAAAAGAAAGCTTATATTTTAAGTAATTAAATGAAGGGTGAATTAATCAAAAAAATAAATAAATAAAGTGAATTAATCAAAAAAATGAATAAAATAAATTTTAAGAATAAATGAGAATTCTTATTCCATTTAATCGCGCGCATTATAGGTTACAAATTCGAATTTGTGTTTCATGGAGACATAGTCATAAATTGAAGAC
This sequence comes from Parasteatoda tepidariorum, assembly GCF_043381705.1. NCBI lineage: Eukaryota > Metazoa > Arthropoda > Arachnida > Araneae > Theridiidae > Parasteatoda > Parasteatoda tepidariorum. The sequence goes on from NC_092206.1 coordinate 100,134,908, forward strand.
GCAAGTTCATGCTTTAAAACTTTTCCTAAAACTCGAATAATAAGTTTTTGAATTAAATTTCCTTTTAGCGTCCGATTTTCGCATACCATAAGATGCTATTTTATTAGTTTGGAGGGGGCATTAAAAATGTACCGACGAAGCAAAGCGTATAAAAACGTAGTCTCTCTAAATAAACATACCTTTTTCTCTTAGGGATTTCGATTATTGATGCTTCGAGACAAAATTTATAGAAAATTGATGCTTAACGGCAAAATTGTATAAATATAATCTTTTCAGTTGAATAAAAAAAAAAACCTCCGAAATGTATCCTGGAGGCAATTTCAAATTTCGCATTTTCGTCATATTTCCGAAGATATTTACGCAAGTCAAACATCTGAACTCAGTCATAAAACCAGTTTATTTAATTATAATTAGCTGAGAAAAATTTCTTAAACATTTATGAATAATTTTTATTATGATTCGATGATTATGATTTAATGATTATGATGACAAATCTGTGACCACACTAGTAGCTTTTCATAGGTTAGAAATTTTATATTTCGAAAATCAAATCCTAATGCACCCTAGTATAAAAATAAATAATACGGCTGCTCCTAAAATGTGCAACACGGTGCTCTGGAAATAGAATTGGAAACACCTGAAAGTTTAAAAAATATATAAATTTTATATTTTTAATGCATTTAAAATTCTAATAATGACTATTAATTTTTTAAGATAACAGTGCAAGTTGAAGCTAGGTAAACTCCCTCCCACTCACCGATATACAACTTTTAATACTTCCTCAATCGTTGGAACCCATTTAACTTCCACAAAGTTTTAAGTTAATTCAATTTAAATTATTTACACTTCTACTTTATCGATCTAGTGTTCCTTCTAATAGTTTAAATCCGCATATAAACTAAGTTTAAAAGTACTAAGCATACATTCTTTAAACTCTTAAGCAAACGTACTTTATGAATACAAAACTGAGAAACTGCTGTCAACTTCTGATATTTGGAAACTGCTTAAAATTGCTTCCTTTCACTTTAAGAAAACGCAAAGGAAAAAAAAGTGATACCCCTTCTAACAAAACTAGAAAATAGAATTTTTATTTTTCATTCGTATTGAAAAGAAGTGTAATTTTAAGAATCCTATGGTTCAGCGTTTCTTCCCTTTAATCTTTTCAAAGGGAAAAATTGGAGTAGCTAATCCCTCTCTGAAACCTCTTTTCAAGAGTCTTGCCTAATTCCATAATCTTTGAGGATGCGAGCGCCATCTGTTGGAGGCTATTTATTCATTTTCGAAAAAAGTTGAAAGCTGAATCTATTTTTCCCAAATAAAACCCCGAGTCTGTAAATCTTAGGGGATTAACTTAAGAAAGAGCTTTCGCTGCAAACTTTTCTTAAGAACGTCATTAAATCGAGATGAGACAAGGCTCGACTTTTTCTTCTTTTCTTTTTTTCAATCGTAAATTTCAAGAAGAGTGGAATAATTTGGATGTCTTCTTTCAAATATTCTTAGAAATATTTTGTTCTTATAAATCCATGGAAAATATTTACTCATTCGGAAACTTCATGTTCTTTTATCGAAACAAGAACCGACCAATATCTATATAGCGTGAAGCAAAACATGATCCAAGATTAGCAAATTTAAGCCATTATTTTAATTATACAGTGAAATATATATATATATATATATANTCATTTAAGAAAATTATACATGTAAATTTGGTTAGTTATGCATATCAGCTATTTATTAAGAATATTTTTTCAAACATCAATACACTAAGACATATGCACAATTAATGTTGTTGTTGATAATTCCTATCAGGTCTGACTGAGTCAGACCAGATCAATAAATCCGTTGACATTTAGGAAGTCCGAAACTAAAAGGGGAGAGGAAGAAATGAATATCGTTCCAGTCCAGCCCCAAACAGTTCAAGATGTGCTCAGGTGATGACTGGTTTTGTTGGCATTTAGGGCAAGAGGAAAGATCTTCTGATTAGCAGAAAATGTGAGAATTTTCAGGTGTCCACTGGCCAGTCGGGAAAAGCAAGTGTTGGTCTACCTGTCACCAGGAAGAGATAGATAGAGTCCTGGTCTTTTTGCTTTATACCAGTAGTGAATAGGTGGAAGCAGCCACTTTTGTTTGTTCTGGGCCTTTTGCCTTGCGAAAAGCTCAAGGTATGTAAGCTCTGAGGTGGAGAGGACTGGATGGTCTAGTCCCTTCTTTGCAAGAGTGTCAGCCAACTCTTTTCCGTGGATATCGACGTGGGACGGGATCCATTGAAAGTGGACTTCATGCTGCTGGGAAATGAGCTTTACTTTTTGTAAGATCGAAAAACTGGTTTTATCTCCAATGAGGGACCAATTTTTGAGGTGTTGAATTGAACTACGGCTGTCAGATAGTATCCAAGTATTTCCAAGGTGCCCTTCACTCAAGATTTTCTCTAGTCCCCTGTCGATTGCAATTAGTTCGCTTCAAAAGACGGAGCAAAAATCGGGGTGGCGTTGATGAAGAGTGTAGTTCTCTCGAGATGTTTCAATAAACACTCCACTGCCTGTCTGTCTATCCATTTTACTGCCATCAGAATATATTTTGATGTCGTTTGGAGGGATTTTATTGATGATTTTCAGTGACAATTGTCTGAGGAAGTCAGGCACACAGTGATACCTCCCGATGGTGTTCCTGCTTTGACGGGGCGGTGAGGATTGAGCTCACCAATGACCCGGAGGGCAATGCCGCTGGTAGCTTGCTACTGGTAGGGTCTTCCAAGCCGGACAGGCCGAAGGGTAGGTGCCAGACTAAAAAGAACACCACCGGGATCCAAGACAGTCTTCTACCTCACAGTGCTCCGGTCTTTGGACAGCAGAAGCTGCCCCCCCCCCCCCATGAATCAGTTTCACTATTAATAAATAAGCAGCATATTTATTTAGTAATTTTAAAATTTATTTTGTTATACGTTTAAATCTAGTTGTAATAAATGTTCGCATGAATTCGGCTCAATTTCACCTCATGAAGAGATATAGAGTAGCTTTTAGTACTCTTTAGCGGTATTTTAATATGCAGCATGATAATATGGAAAAAATTTCGGTCTACTTATAAGAGAATTAACATTCAATGACACTCCTAGATAAATTTGATTTATTTCTGATGTCAACATGCAAGTCGATCAGGTGAGAAATCTTAGTATGTTGATAATGAAATGTATAGTTAAAAAGTTTTGCTGCATTTTAAATACAGGTAATCAACTTGACAAATTTCATGGTATCCATGTTTCAGTAATAATTAAAAGAGCATGAAAATAAATTAGTGCTATAGATAGCATAGTATATAAATTCAGTTAAACCACATTAATGCCTAAATAATAATTTTTTCATTACAATTTTGTACATTAATTATATCTTATTAATTTTGTCTTTCAAAGTGTACATTTATGCACATTTAATTTGGTAACTTATAAGAATACGAATATATAATGATAAAATAAATAACAGTGACTCTATAAATTGACCCCTAAATCAAAATGGCCATTTACTCAATTTAATAGGTATTGGCTCCCCAAACTTTGATGTTTTGCATATTAGTTTTAATCATTTGAAAGGAAACGAATGAAAATGGATGAAATGGATCAAAATTTTATTTAGATGTAATCACACCGTTGTAATTAAGAAAAGAGCAACAAATTGCGTGTCATTTTTTCGTCTGCACTTTTGTGTTTCGACTCTAAGGAAAGTTCTTTTTTATAGAGCTGAAACTATAGTACATATTTCCGTAATTGAGCACACAAACTTGCAAATGTATGTGGACCAATAAATAACTAAATAAAGCCTTACTATGATGAATACAAATATCTAATAATTATAATCATAAATACTAATAATTATAAATATACTTGTTAAAAATATCATTTATTTAAATTTTTAAAAGCTTTATAATTGAAAAGAAATTTGGATCATTTATCATTACATCTGAATGTTTATATGGATAAAAACAAAAGAAAGTGCTAAAAAAATCTATTCTAAAAATATAGAATTTTTTTAAAGAATGAATCTTCCCAAATGTAAACTAAGAGACTTCATTTTTTATGTTCCCTAACTTAACAGTTCCTTTTTTTCTATCTTTTTTACTATCTTTTCGTCAACAAATGGCGCAAGACAAGAACATACAACAAGAGAACCACAACCATTGATTTTTGGCCGTCTTATCTGGCTGAATAAATATCGAATTCGTAAAATAAAGATAAGGCCTAGCTTTTGTTCGGTTTTCACGCACTGCGAGCTTCAAGCATCGATTTATCGAATGGGTCCAGTGAGGCACCTGAGCGCTCAAACAACAACAACATAAAACCCGTTTATATTCCACTTGTTAATACTGAAAGCCATGTGTGCTCAATGCCTCCGCTGAAGCAGAGCAAATTAATGAATCATTCTTTTATACCCCCCAGAATCCTAATTCTCTCCGAAATCATGAATGACTGAATCATTTGTTTATCTAGGATTCATTACAAATATTATTCGTAGGAAAGAAAAAAATTCTAATGAGGTTCGGCTTTTGTTTTTTTTTCCCTTACTGTTTTGTGGTGATGTGTACTTAAGGAATTTAGACAGTCAAATTCCTTAATGAATTATTTTCCTAATATTTATGTTGTTTATATCTTCTGAATATTCTTGAATAAATAATTTAATCTAATTATTAATAACACACACACTTAAAGCGAATATTTTACATATTTACTACATGCAAGGTATTCCGAACTGACGAACCTTAAACTATAATTTTAATCTTTGTTAAAAATCTAGGTTTAAAAAAAATGCAAATTTGAGATTAAAAATTAGTATTACGTAAGGAAAAAGGAACTTTATAGAATCTCTATTCTATCGAAGAAGACGAGATTAATAACATTTATGTTTGAAATATCTTGGGCATAAATTCAATCTCAAAAATGCTAGAATTGTTTCCACCCTAGTCACAATGACTTATCATGATACCCTGAAATCTTATTTTATTCGTTTGAATGCTGATTGCTTTATTAAAGACCTCATCAGGTCTCCATAACGCGTGGAAATACATTTTACCCTGATTTGCTTCTCAGCCTTTTTTTTTCCGCTCTGTTTTTAGTTTTTTTCTCTCTCGTCTTCCGTGGTTTTTCTAGTTTTTGTTTCTTACCTCAATTTTTCCATTTTCCGTTGGTAACTTTACGTTTTTTGAAATCATTTATGCTTCGTTACATTCATCTCTATCACATCTTGAAATGGGTCCCAACTTTTGATGTACTTGAAACATGTCGACTATCATTTCAATTTTGTGTATTTTTGAAGCGTATGAAGTTTTCTATCAGGTAACATTTATACCTGTTTGACAGCTAAACGATTTAAAACAAGGTTGAAAGGTGATTATTGGAAAGGCCACCAAATTTACTCCGAAGCGTGTTTTCAGTCCAGATGAGATTCACTTCGACAGACATCACATTTTGATTTCGATTCACTGTCTCTTTACTGAGATATTGATTTCCAACCTCTAATTCTGTATAGTATTTTCATTAGATTCCTAAAATTATTTTAAACATGTATAGGAAGGGTACTACCCATCACCGAAATATGGTGTTGTAATGAAGATAAATGGCAAAACCATCAGTACCATCTCGGCGCGTCTAAATAACAACTGCAGTATTTATCTGGCTGAGCTCCTTGCGATACAGACAGCGCTCCAATGGCTTAAAAACCAGGGTTCTCCAATGGCAAGCATGATTCCCTTTCTTCACTTATGAGCCTGGAGGACCCACGTAAACACCTCAAACTTATAGAAGACACCAAAGCCATGTGGAGTAGCAACTATAATATAAATTGGATTAAAGCACACTCAGGCATTGAAGGGAATGAAGAGGCCGACTGGGTTGCTAAGGAAGCCACTAAGCTTGGCCAGATTGATTTTGAGATCCCGGGTGAAAAATGCGAAATTAAATCTTACATTAAGAACATTACTTTTAACCGCTGGAGAAATGACTGGAGGTCTAGTGACAAGGGAAGACAAACCTATAAATTTTTTAAAGACCCAAGCATAAAGCGCCTGCAGGCCAATTTTTATTTAAACCAGCTCCTTACTGGCCACGGAGTGTTCGGGACCTATCAACAAAAATATTTCAAAAAATCAGCTTCATGCAATTACTGTGGAGTGAGACAGGACATTGATCATCTACTTAAGCACTGTCCAAGATTCCGGGCACTTCGTGGAACCCACATGAATAATTGCGAAGAGGAACATCAATTCTTCGCTATATTGACCTGCAGGAAAATTGTGACTCAAATTATTAAACAAACCCTCGAGGACATTCTAGCCCCAGATCAACTGGCCCCAGTCATGAACCAACAATAGAGCATGTCATCGTTAATTTTTACTAATCAACTTTTAGCCTTACATTTTGAATTTTTATCTACTTTTGATTTTAGACTTCATAGACTTCTAGTCAGACTTTTACTTTTAGACATTTACTATTTGGACTTTTAGCTTTCATTGATTTTAGTTTTGAGATTTTTTATCTCTTGTTTCCTTATTATTATAATCATTTAATTCTCGACATTTACACCGGCGCTATTGGATTTCATTGCCTTTAACACATGTTTTTAATTGTCAAGAGTTATTGTTAATCCACTTTTAACTGATCACCACCACTGTCATTTGGCGAAATTTTACTGTAACTTTAGTTTTTAGAGAAATTTTATTGTAATAATTTTACTTTTATCTCCGTATACCCCCCTGGGATGGGTCGGAGTTCAACCTACTTACCCATCACCGAAAGCTACAGCGACTCAAATTCAATCGTAATGACTCAGTGGATACAGCGTTTGCTTCCCCATGATCCAGGGATGCCTGATTGATATGAATTCTGCTTCCAGATCGCCCTGACCATAGTGTTGTCGTTTAAATATCCTCAGTGGGAGACGAATCAAGGTTTCCTCTCATGATTTTCCTCTCCGTCGGAGAAAATTTGGATGAATTCTATCTAAAAGTCCTCCACGACGGCTAGTTTTTCCCCAATCCTTTAATCCAGAAATTCCTTCGTCCACTGGGTAGGATTCACAATTATAAGGTTAAGGAGTTGAATACTGACAGCCGTAAGCCCAAAAATGGATTGACTGTCCAACACTGGTAATAAAATTTAAAAAAACTTATCCACAACCTTTAGAATATAGTATGCATGTTATTTTAAGGCAGTTTTACAGATTAGGTTCGTGTTACCTCCAGAGCGACAACGCTAGCTGTCATCCCGAAAGATTCTCTGTGAATTGACAGATCGACAAAAGAACAAACCAAATGGACTGCTCTGCCAAGACTTGAACTGTTTGGAGTACCTCTGGAATGAACTGAATTACCGGGAACAGTGTTAGAACAACCATCCAAAATTGACTGAACAAGTTATTTGTCTTTTTCAAGTAGAAGAGGGATATTACCAAAAATATTACAGAAAGCATACCGTTGAGACTGTATTTGTCTCTCGCGAAAAGGTGAAGATACTACCAGCTATTGAATATGGAAAATATTTTCTCTTATCTATACAGAAGTACAAATATTTATTGATAGTTGGCGTAAAATTCTAAGCTGGAAATATCGATTTCTTATACTTTTCAGAATTCCACCTAGTTGGCTACCTAGTCCGCATAGTCATATGACACTCTAACTACGTCAAAAAATAAAAACAGAAGAGTTCCTAAACAAGTTATGAATAGATGCTTTATTATGACTACAGGGTTACTAATGGATCTTCAATTTAGAGCTTGGAAATATGTAAGGAAATAACATCGTAAGGCAAGGACACTGTGATTGCGTTTGTGTAGATAGAGGTACCTCATTTGCTCACCGAAACTAATCGCTTTAGGACTTTTTGAAGCATCGTAGCTTAGCCCTGTCCTTGGTATTTCAATTTTTTTGTCTACCCATTATTAGTAGGGCCAGTCGTGATCGTCTAGACTAGGACTGGCCTATAAATCGATGTATCGAAACATATCGATTTAACGCATATATCGGCAAGACTATACAGCGACTTTCATTCAAGGCGATGCATCAGAAATCTGATTTAAGCCGTCGAGAAGAGAGAACGAGGGCAAAACGATATAGCGATATAAGACACGCAAGGATATAAGATAACGATATAGCGATATAAAACTCTTCTCTTACGTTCCGATGTCCACTCGCGCTGTGGAAGACGATGTCCGTTTCGTTATGTTGAAATGGCCTTGATTGGCGAGCTGTAGAATCAGAATCAGAGTTTTGAGAACACATATCGTTATATCGCATGTTCCTTTTCGCACCTCTTAGCTTTTTTCTTTCTTTGTCGCGACTTTTCTTGTAGATTATTTTCAGTGGGACTAACTTCGTGATCGCCGATGTTACCTTGTTCTGAAGGCAATCTATTATTGAAAAGAATATATAAAGAAGAGTTTCTTCATTAATTAGATAAGTTTTTTTT
>NC_092206.1:100144124-100160704 GCF_043381705.1 Parasteatoda tepidariorum
GCTTTAAAAAAAGTTTTTAGCACTTTGTTTTACGCGTATTATGAATTTCTAAACAAACATTTCAATGAATATTTTAAGTAAGATTTGAACATTGTAGTCAATTTATTTAATATCTTTCTTAAGCAAAACATATATATCTTCAAATTTATAAATTGATTTAAATCAATCTGAGTATGAAGTTTTGATAGAAATCTGACTTTCTGTGCCTTACAAGTAAATGAAATTCAAAAATACTATATCGTGATACATCGCTATATCGCGATGCAAAACTGACGATGCATCACGATACATAATTTCTAATATCGCCCAGTCCTAGTCTAGACTCTAGACTATGTCACAAGAGAGCGGATAGTTGGAAGACTTGTGGCGGGCCAATCACAGCATACCTGTTCTATACGGACCTCGGGCCTTCGAGAAATGTTGTGTCCATTCTGAAGAAACAGTACACAGATATAGGAACAGTGGTCCACCGTCGACCAGATCAAGCCCGTAATATGGTAACAACGCTGGCTCAAGACTGTTTTTTTGAGACTTAAAGTCCAAAGGGAAGGGTTCGCGATAGCAACAAAACTGTCTCGCTATCTGCATAATTCAACAAGAACATCCATTTCAGGGATAGAAGTCGCCCAGAGACTTAATGCAGGAGGCCTTTATGCCTGGCGCCCTGTAGTTAGTATCTCTTTGACTGCGAACCACAAAAAGGACCCTCCAGCATGATGATGATAACACCTATCTTGGACAGAGGAAGATTGGGGAGCATCATCTTCAGTGATAAGTCAAAACTCAGTCTGGACAGTGACTTGAGAAGTGTTTTCATCTGAGACTGAGACGTGTTCTCAGAGAACCCGGAAATCGATATCGGCCCTCTAACATTGTCGGAAAGGATCTCTATGGTCGAGGTGGTCTGATGATCTGGGCACCCATGATGGTAGACGGGCATACTGACCCCTCATGTGTTTGATAGAGATACTCTGACAGGTCAGCGGTACAGGGACGAGATCCTTACACCCTGTGTGATACTTTTCCGCAGAGCATATGGTCTAAATTTCATCTTCCCAGACGATAAAGCCCGTCCACACAGGGCTCAGTTGGTGGTCAAATACCTCCAATCAGAGGATGTTCAACGATTGGAGTTAACTGTGATGTCCCATGATTTTATCTCATAGAACACGCATGGTATTACTTGGACGCTCAATTTCAACTCCCTCGACCATCGTTGTGCTCATGGAAGTCTTGGTGCAAGAGTGGGTGCGGTTACGACAGAAATTAATAAAGACCTTGGTAAACAGTATGAAACTCTTAATGTGAGAGTTGTGTAGCTGTTAGAGGTGATCATAAACCCATTAAACATGTTTTTCTCTGATTGACAAGACTGTTGATCAGCTGCCGAAGTGACCAGTTTCCTTAGTAATTGCACAGGTTGTGCCAATTTTTGTTTTCCCATATATTGCATCCTATAATCCTATGATATTTTGACCAAGTTTGGTTTTATTTGTATTGTTAGTTTTTTCATTGCAAAAAAGAAAACCATGTTTCATTTCAATTGTTTTCACTAATGTATTACTGTATCCTCTACGGATAAAGGTACTTAGTGATCTTTTTAGTGTGTTTTGGATGGGAGAAATGATTAATCTCAAATGCATTTGGCAACAAAACAGTCGATGTATAATCCTTGAAATACTGTTTTTCTGCAGCAAATCAAAACACCAAGGGCATGAACTCTATGACGCGAACAGTTTAAATTAGTCTTATTTTACTAATTTTAAGTTTACGGATAAAAAATAAAGGTTCAATAAAATCTATACTTCCTACTGTCATGTCAATGCATAAAATTAAAAGATACTCAATTTACTGGAATTCACTAAAATGTCCCTTTTAGAAACTTTATCTACTCAGCTCTTTAATTATCCTTTTTCTGAAATTTATTGTTCAGGTTGTCATAATCAATTGCTAATTTATTTTAGATTTCAAGCATTGAAATTTATTTATTCATCTTTAAACGTGTCATCATTTCCTCTTAAGATTATAAATGGGATGTTGTTTCGTGTCATAAAATCTATGATATTAAAGGGGAAAAAATGAAAGTAATATTTTCTATTTTAATGGAGTAAAGCAAGAAGCAACTTCGACGTGCAAATGTTTTCTTTATTCAAATAGTCACTATTCATCTATTCAAGGAATGAATAGTGACTTGTCTGCATTTTTCTTTTTCTACAATTTCTAGCAAAACTCATATTTCGATGAGACTGTTCAAATCACGTTAGAAGAAATAAGAACATTGCAGGCCATAAATGTCAAAATTCTACCTTCAGACGATTCCGAACCGTTGCCATTTTGCGGAACACAATTTCTCTTCGATGAATGGATAAATAAAAAAAAAAGAAGGTAGACATGTATTCTCAATAGTGCTTGGCGTTGAAGCGCGGGTAAATTGAAAGCGACAGAAAACGAAGCTAAAGGTGAAAGAATGGGGTAAAAGGGGGGATGGTGCAGAAGATGATGAGGGGGTAGATCTGCGCGTGACAGGCGCCCCCGAATTTGAAGGCGTGCATTGTGTTCCCTTTTCAACCATTATGCAAATGATTTATGGCGGAAAGATTGCCGCTACAGGAATGAATACGCTTCTCGACGCCTCCTGCTAATTGGATAGGAATCTGAAAATGGTGTTCTTCAGCATTTTCGCAAATTAATTTCTTTTCACTGGCGCATTTTATCGTCTGCACATCATTTACAGAACTCTACAATAATAGCATTGCTCATCACTTTGGCTGGTAATCTTGCGATGCAGGCACGTTTCGTCACTGCCGTGTATTGTGTCAACATTTTCGATTTTCTAGAAGGACTTTTGATATTGGTTAGTATTTTGAATATTAAACAAGTTGTTCTTGGTTAAAGCTTATTGGAGAGAATGCTTTTGATTTGGAAGGGGAATCTTTGTCGTAACTAATAAAGATTTTGTTTTCTGAGACATTCCGATTCATTGAATAATTAATAGTTATGTGATGCCACCAGTTCAGAAAACTGTAGTTTCTTTTTTCTAACTGTAAAATAATAATAATAATAATTAATTAATTAATTCTCGAATTGCATGATACAAACAAAAATTATCTAATGTTTCCTAAAATGCTATTCACCCCTATTTAATTGCTTATATTTCATCACTAAGGACATTACACACCAGTTCAGTGCTAGTTGCTGGCTGAGAGCTCTATGCGAATCCCACTGCTATAACTGAAATTCGAACCTCTTAATCTAGAATCGGGTATTCCATCCCTTGAATCATTTTGGAACAATGTTGACGAATCGGAATGGAAGGATCACGAAAAGGTCATCGTGTCGCCATATCAAAGAAGAAGAAACCAACCAACGATTGGGCAATTGTATAGAATCTGTGTAACTTTTGATCTTGTGCTTGGATTTTTCACATTATACGAAACGATCTTATCAGATCAGAAGGCACGCTTAAAATATACTCTTACTGATTTCTACTTCTGAATTAATTACGAAAGGGGACCATTTTTTTCATATTTGATCGATACGGAATTTTAAGCCTTAGAATATGATGAAAATAACCCCAATAGATAAACGTTTGGGCTATTTCATTGTACTTTTTATTTTTTTTTAGTTTCTATACTCGAATCAAATAAGAAACAGGGAGAAATAACATGAAAAGGAATTTTAAAAAAAACGATCAGAAATCTATATTTGTCATTTTTACTCAATAAAACCTGAAAAAGTAAAAATTTTATTCTTTTTTCTTCAATTGAAAACATCTATGTGTGAAAGAGTTAAACTGAAAAATAATCATGTATGTATGGAAAATGAAAATTCACAACATTGAGGTCAATTATTTTGAAATTCAACTATACCGTATTATCAGATATAATGAGCTTAAAAATAAATCAATTGAAGTTTAAGCATAAAGCCTACAGCTAAAGTGAAAATAAGAAATAGATTTCACTTTCTTATTTTATATTCCCCAAAATATTCTTTACTGAATCATGAATATAAAAAAATACTGAATCTAAATTATTGAAAAAATACATATTTAAAAAAGTTAATTAACAAAAAAAAACTGAATAGACCTAATAAGTAATATCCTTTTGTTATATCACGCAATAATTTCAAACTAAAATCTAATGGAAAAATTCGATTTTTTAGCAATTCTTTTTTTTTAAGTATATAGTATTAACTCTTGCATTATTTATATTTTAACTGAATCATTTTATATTTGGGCACTGGCTAATTCTAAATTTCAAGATAAAAGGCTGTAAAAAATAATTTTATAATACAATGCTCGAAATAAAAAAGCGAACACCATGAATTACATTTGCTTTAATGATTGGATTTTCACATGCAAGGTCTCAATCTCAATGGCTTAATTGCATCACCTTAAATATGATAATTAATCAGTGCAGATGATATTTTTAAGTTACGAAACAGGCATAAAAACGAAATTTCTCTGAATAAACATGCAATTTCATATCATACACTGAATAAGCAAGCAATCATTAAATATAGTTTCATTAGTTTGGTCAGAAAAATGATCAAAATTGATATCCCTAAATGGTAATTTAATTCTTTTGGTATTTCTCTATTTATATAATACTCTGAATAAGCATGCAATCATTAAAATATGGTTTCAGTCATTTGGTCAGAACAAGAATTGAAACTGGAATCTCTAAATGTTAATCTAATTCTTTGGGTATTTTGCAATTTAAACGAAATCGTATTTTTAAATTTTTATTTTGCAAAATTTTTCGGTCAATTTACTTTATGTTTAGATTTTGTCTTTGATCTTGCATTTAGATCCTGCAGAAATTTGCAGATCCTAATTTTTTTTATATCATTTTTAAAATGAGTAATTAAAAATAATGAATAATTATTAAGTAATTTTTTGCATGGATTTATCTTTAGACAAGCCCATTTTACAACAGCGTCAAAACTTTTCTATTCGTCCCTTTAGTTCCGGAGTAAAAACAAAATATGCAGGAAGGGAGATTAAGGGGCCCAAAATTTTAGCCTCTCTTCTGAGCGAAACAATTGTACCATATCTTCTAGCTTGCGACTACCCCTCCCCCTCCCTATTTTGAGGGTCAGGATTTCAAATTTCTTGCAAAAAGGTGTCTGACTTCATAACTTAGAATGTACTAGACAAGTTAATTGGCATACTTAAGATGAGGTTTTCGGACCTTAAGATTGACTTCTTTCTCATAAAAATAGAATATATGTTAATTAGGTTTTAAATTTTTATTTTTATTTTGTACCCTATATATTAAGCACTGCGCATAATATCAAGTTAATGCATTGTTATGCAGATTGTTGTATTCTATTTCTTTAAGCATTTCTCATTATATAAAATTTAAAGAAACATAAAAATGAGAAATTAACATCAATCACAGATTTTTTCATCATGAGTGCCCTTATTATTGTATTTTTAAAATCTTTATCAAATTTTATGCCCAAAATTTACGCATACGAAGGGTTTACAAACTTATATTTTTGGAAGGAAAAAAAATCCATTAAAATTTAACATAATAGTGCTAAAGAAAGCGAGATGAAAAGCATCAAAACTATGGTGTCTGACGCACTAAATGAACTAAAATTTCTTAAAAGAATTTCATTTATCAACTATAAACTAAACTTAAAATTATTAAATTTGCACTTAAAATACTTAGTTCTATCCATTATATTCTATCAAAAAACATTTATTTTATAAAATTTGATAACAATAAATTCATATTAAATGGATTAAACTGTTCTTGTTGGACGTTAATCACACAAAATTAAAATATGATTATACTTGGTTACGCGGCTTTTAAATTCTCCGAATTGGTTTGGAATTTAATTTTAAACACACTTTGAAGCTTACATTTGAATAAAACAATTTAAACAGTTTTTAAAAAATCTAATACAATATGTAATTAATTTTAAATTATTTTATCTCGGTTTCGAGCATTCAGTGTCATTTTAAATGTAAATGTAAATCAATAAATACAATTATAAACATTGAAACTTATTCCAATTTTTGCTTCGATAATATTTGGAATTTTTCAATTAAATGCTTCCTTAAATTCAATATACTCTTTCTTGTTGATTCGAACATATGAATCATTGTGTTTTGCTACATTTTCCACCTTGTAGAATATCTTATCTGCAACAAGAAATTTTTATGCTGTAAGATGTTTTGTTTTCTATGTCCGACCAATTAATATCGCCTTTTGAGCTAAACGTAATAGTAGATAAATTTTGTTACATCCTACTTGTTTCACATATTGCAAATGCGTATATGATTTTACATTGTAATATTACATACATATACAATGAATCAGCAAAACTGCTTGCCAGTAGGCAGTGTAAATATTCTGTATCTTTGAAATTTTTGAGAAAAGATTTATATTCTCTTTATTCATTTATTTATATGTATGTTAAGCATTGGAGAGATTGCCTAGATTTAACAAAATGCTTTTCACATGACATTGAACAATTTGTTCACGGTGCCTCCTATCCCGTTGCCTTGGGTTTTTTTCTTTTTTAATTTTATTAAAAAAAAGAATATTCCTATAAATTACAATTTTTTAATTTACTATTTCCTAAAATTCTTAATAAATTTTGAATTCATAAGGAATGATAAAAGCAAAATCTGTTTCAGTATAAATAAAAAATAATTATATTTTGCTGGTTAATAATATCTAAAATGAGGAAATGAATATTAAATACCCCGTAAGATAATTTGAAAAGCAAATATACCCAATCAATTTCAAATCTAGTTAATTATGTTCAATATTTTGTGCTCTAAACTAAATTAAATTAAATGTGGAGCGAAATTTAGTAAGAGAAATTGCAACTGACTTATTTTAAGTGCATAACAAGAAGTTAACAAAGTACACTATAATTTTTAAAAAAAACATGAAATTAGTTTACCGAAGTGAAATATGCTATTTTATATTAACTTAAAGACTTATTCAGTTTCTTTCATGCATATTTCACTTTATCTTGTAAGTAAAAAGAAAACTATTTGTGAGTAAAACTGGGGGAAATGAATTAAAATATAAAAGATAGAATGGTGTGTCAAATGCATATAGTGTCGCACGTAAAAAGTATTCATTATTCATTTATGAAACAAATATTTAGTCTTTGCAACATTTTATAAGCTCATGCTAATGAGCTACAGAATCATGCTTTAAACAGAAAAATTCTTTTTTCTAGTTCTAATTTCATTTACCCAGAATGAACAAGTATGCATTTTGATTGTCGGACTTAAATAGCGGTATGAAACTTTCTGTGCAAAAAAAAAAATTGCATTAATTCTATATACTAATGCAACACGATCTGTCTTTACATAATGTTCTTCACTAATTATTCACTTCACTTTTCAATATTAATATGAATTTATGCAAAAAATTTGGATTTCTTTGAAAATCACTTAATGTGACTAAAAATTTCAGATGATTTTGTCCTTCATTCCACGACCAGTGACTAATTGGAAAATAAATTAATCAAGTTAAGAGTTAATATTTCTAAATCCTCAAAATTTTTCCTTTTAAAATGACACCTTATTTGCTAAAAAATGTTTATTTTGAATGTTTTTCATCATAGGGTTGACCTTACCGTGGAATTGCCCACCTATTTAATTGATCAGTGGAACATAGAGGAGTTGAAAGGCGATTCTTAGAAATACCTTTACATTTCAAAAAGGCAAACTAGTTTTGATATTTATCAATCAGCTTTCCTCTCTAGTGATTCCTCAAAAAAATACTTTCTTAATTTAGGGCAATTTATCAGGGCAATTATTTGAGTAAAAAACTTACTTATTTTGAATATAGAGCTTGTTGTCGATAATAATAATTATTTGAACTCGATAAAAGACCTACTCAGTATTCTTCAATAGTCGAATTTATTCTTAAATAAGACTAAAATAAAACTTTTTCTCTCTTTTTCAAAACTAGTAACCTTCATCTAATAAGCTCATGAGCTCATACATCTAACAGTTACTAAATTGCAGATTACTAAAGCCAATTGAAATGTCAAATTATAAAGACATATCTTTTTCTCAAAATTACACAGGCTTAAAGCCATTCTATTTCAAAATGCTTTGTAAAAAAAAAAAACTAAGTAAATGATACTTGTTTTTAAAAAAATCAGAGGTGCAATGATTGTAGATAGATGGTTTTCAACTTAACACACCCTAAACGAACACTGCCAAATTCTTTAAAAGTCAAATGAAAATCTTGATTGATAACTCTCTCATATTTCAAGAGAGGGGGAGTTCACGCCCTTCTAATTAACTCCCCGTGGAATTCCAATAATTGGTGGTGTTTCACAGCATGTGGCTCTTTAATAACTTTATCTTCATTTAAAGTTCTCTTGTTTCAATGTCATCTGGCAACTTTGTCCTCTTCCCCGACGAAGTCTGTTTGTTTCATGATTTTAAATTTTTAAATAGTTGATGAGTTAAATCAGTAGAACTTTACGGCTTTAAATACTAGAAGTAACTTTTTCAATTACTAGAATTTTAATTTTCAATTTTCAACTTGATGAAGAAAACCCATTGTAAATTGATAGTTAATGAATTTAATCAGTAAGTCTTTATGGCTCTAAATATGAAGTTACATTTTTAATTGCCAAAATTTTAATTTTAAAATTTTCAGCTTGATGAAAAGGCCAATAGTAAGTTGATAGTTAATGAGTCTAATCAGTAAAACTTTATGACTTTAAATACGGAGATACTTTTTTGATTACTAGAATATAAATTTTAAAATACAAGAGAGAAGGAGAATTGTTGAGGGCCTGGCCAAAATTCTTAAAAATATATAATGCTCATTAATTAGTTTTTTTTTTTTAAAAAAAAGAAAATTACAGAAGATTTCTTTATATCTATATAAAAATTGAAATTTTATATAAAGGGTCTTCGAAAATTCAGCAAAGTAAGAAAATAAGATTTTTTATTTTATTTTATATTTTATAACGGTCGCTGAACAGCCAATCCAATGTTTGGGTTTACTCATGTTAAATTCCGTAGCCTTGTCATTTTGAACCTTATCCAGGAGACAAGGGAACTCCTGGATCAAGTATTGGGAGAAATTTGCCTTCGTGGAGGACTTTTTGATGAAACTATCCTGCATTTGCGTTACATGGAGAGGAAGACCACTAGAACCTCACTCGGTTAGCCTGATGGCAAGGGGACTCTAACCCATGATCCGTCTACCACACTAAGGATATTTTACGTCAGCACTGTGGTCGGTGAAAGCCGGACGCAGAATTCGTATCGAGCAGGCACCTTGAATTAATCAACCAAAACACTCAAATGGGGTGGACCCTTCTTCTTGACTAATATAGCGTAATTCAGCGTTCCTGCTAGTAAGCCAGAAACATATTATAAAATGCAAATTTAAAGTGGGTTAAAAGAAATGCTTATCCTCCCTCTCATAGTGAAAATATTCTGGGTTTCCAAATAATGAAAAAAATCTATTTAAAAAAAAAAGCAATTTGATGAGGTAACAAGAGTTATCCAACAAATTCCGTCAAGAGATGAGATAGTTGTCCGAAAAACTAAAATTGCTGTTCCAACTAAAATATTATTGTTACTGAAAATGATGATTTTTTAAAGACATTATTTTATTTTATAACCTTCGTTGTGAACGGTCGACTCAATTTTTTGGGTTTACGACAACTAATGTTAAATTCCGCAGCCTTGTCATTTTGAACCCAATCCAGAAGACAAGGGAACTCCTGAATCAAGTATTGGAAGAAATTTCCCTTCGTGGAGGACTTTTTGAGGGAATTAACCCGCATTTGCGTTACATGGAGAGGAAGACCACGAAAACATCCAATGGTTATGCTGACTGTAGAGGGACTAACCCATTATCAGTCTATCCCTGAGGATATTTCACGAGGTGGTTATGGTCGGAGCGAGCCGAGTGCGGAATTTGACCAGCCATCACTGGGATTCGGACCCGGTTCACTTCAGTGGAAGACGAAAGCTCTATCCATTGAGCCACCTCTCAGGGCATTATTTAATAGTTTTCTTAGCACCATCTGTTGAGACATTTCGAAACTAATTTTAAAATATTCTAGTTTTTAAATCAAAACGCAGTAATATCTCTTTCACTTTTCTTAAATAAATTTTTCTTAATTCCTAAGTCATTAGGACACCCACTACCATTATTTGCTGACATATAACTGAACAGTATATTAGAAAGAATAAAAATGAGTTTTCGAGGGTGTTGCTGGCATTAAAATAGTATATTTTCCATAAAAAATAATTTTTTTTTTTACAAAATACTATTGAACTTTGAATATACAGTAGAAGAAATTCTAGAATTCCAAATTTCCATTCTACAAGCTTTATACACTCAGACGTTCTTTTGCATTTGAAACCACATCACTCAGTTTCTAAATGGAAAAATCTTTTTTGCATATTCTGCATCCATGGATGCCGATAGAAAAATCCAGAACATCCCCTGAAAAGGAAAAGAGTTTTACCTCATATTTACGCATCTAACTTGGACCGCTGTCCCTACATAGCTGCTGCCACCATGTATTCAGAAAATATTTCGAGGTTCCCACAATTTTATGCACCCTAAGTTCCGCCACCTTTACTTCAAAAGGTTTTTTTTTTACATAGAAAATATGTATGGCGAACTTTTCCTTTGATAGTAAAAGAACATGCTTACAAACACAATATCCGCAAAGAAGATATATGAGGGATCTTGCGGGGGAAAAAAAAGAGGGATTTTTTTCCTACAAGATATTGTTGGAATACGGTGAAGTACTGTTTAGAAAAGGGAGCAGAGAGTCTTCTTTAGAATATTCTTCTTTTTATATTATAATTCACGGTTCTAACGATATTCTATTTCGCTAACATTATAAAAAGGTTTTGTTTAAAAAACTGAAATTGAAAGTATTTGTGATGAAATGCTTAGGTTAAGTTGCTGGTTTTTTTTTAAAATAAAAAATTTAAAAGAGTTTAAATTTCATAACGACGTAAAAGAATGTTTTTTCTTTTTTCAAAATTTCAATGGTCTCGTAACATAGATCTAAACCTTAAGACCTGACAACAATTACGTTTAAACATTAAATTCTGATTAAGCATTTTAGAATGAATTTATTATTCTTTTATGACAGGAATTGGATACCCACTAGTAACGTAGAATGTTTATATCGATCCTGATTGGCTGTAAAAACGTGGCATTTGTTTATAATAGCAACTATTCTTCCCCTTTTATTTCAAGCAAATCTATCCCGTCAAACATGAATTCTCTTAAGTGACACATTCTATATTCCTTCGTAAAGAATGATTTGTTTTACTTCATACTTAACACAAAGACAGTTACGAAGACATGTAGGACATAAACAAACTAATTATGCAACGAAGTGGTGAGATACACAAAACGAAAGTAATCACAGTTACAATATAATACATAAACAAATTATAAATTAATGTCAAATGAAAGACGTGAACCAAAAAGAATTATATTTCAACAAATTCGATACGGGGATGCATTTAATTGATTTCACGTTAATAAACATTCTAACTTACGTGGAGAAACTTAGTTCGACTTTAACTCGCCATCTTGTTATAAACAACTGGGATGACTCTGGGGATGGAGCATTCAACTTCCAATGAGGTGAACCGGGTTCGAACGCCATCGATGGCTGATCGATACGAATTCCGCATCCGGCTAGCACCGACCACAGTGCTGACGTAAAATATTCTCAGTGGTAGACTGTTCATGGGAGTCCCCTTGCCGTCAGGCTAACAGTGGGAGGTTTTCATGATTAGCCTCCCAATGTAACGCAAATGCTGGTTAGTTCCATCAAAAATTCCTCCTCGAAGGTAAGTTTCTCCCTATATTTGATTCAGGAGTTCCCTCGTCTTCTGGAATGGGTTCAAAATTACAAGACTGCAGAGTTTCAACTCATTAGTAGTCGTAAACCCAAAATTGGGTCGACTGTTCAACAACGGCTATAAAATAAAATTTTAAAAATAGCCACCAGCTGGCACTGAGGATCATAGGTCACATGTATCACTGTGTATCAGTTATTTTCTTCTTCTTGAGCAGCAAGTACCCAATTAACATAAGTTATTGCAAAAGCTTTTTATAAATGTCTTAAAAGTATTTTTATAATTGTTTAAGTATTTAAGTGCTACTAACGTTGTAACAATTAAATACTTAAAATGCGTTACGTAATGTAATTGCAAATTATTTCTGCAAGAAAATGTCATTTTCTTTTACCTGAAATATAAGACTGTCCAAAAATAGTAACATATGCATTGCCGATAATTATTCAAATAAATTTATTTATCTTAAAATTTGATGGAATTTTTTTTTTAATTTTATTTAAATTTTGCCAAAAGTAAAGAATATTTAGTTTATCTAATATCAGAGAATTAGTTGCTATTAGCGTTATTGTTTCCACCTTTTCTAATAAATAGTACATATTAATAAATTGATAATTGATATTATGATTGAGATGATTAATATTATTCATTGATATACTGATAACAAATAAAAAGTCTCAAAATCCCCCCCCTCAAAAAAAATAACAGTGCATAGTTACAGCCTGTTATCTTATAAGAGATGTCTACTTTAATTTATAAAAAAACTGCTACAAAACTTAAACTGAAACAAAGAATAAAAAGATTCAATTAAGCATAAAAGCATAATCCTTAAAAAAAATCTTGATTGAAAAAGGAAAAATTTTTATTGCCTCATATACATAAAAAAGGTTCATTTTTCTAAACATTCAAATACATTAAAGTTATTGGGAACATTTTTTGTGACACATGATACTTATAACAACATATAAATAATATAAAAGTATTTGATAGATTTTATTTTTCAATTCAAGAAAAAGCAGAATATTTCATTTTTAATTAAAATAATAAAAAACTTCCCTTTTTTAAGAGGATTTGATATCTATATATATATTTCTCTTACACGGCGATAAAAAAAAGCCTCATTACAACTCCCCGAATGGCAACGCTAGAAAATCGACCAATCATTGCGGCTAAGAATGTCACATGGTGAGNGGGGCGCAACCCACTAGTATATAATATTGTTTCAAAAATTATATTTTGCAAGATAGATGAAGCAAAATGATTAATTGTAAAAAATGTGAAAGATTAAATTTTTATTCTCTAATTGCAATAAAAGAAGTAATCTTTTGCTTTAAAACACTTTAAGAAATTGTCTTGAATTCCGAACAAAATATTCCAATTACAAATTTGAGACATTATATTAATTGGAATAATGTATATGATTATTTACATATGTTTTTTTAAAACTCACATTTGTTTGGAGGCCCTAAGGTTTCTTATTAAAAATTTAAATAAATATTTAAAGCATTTTTATCAATAAAGTTAAATGAACATCTATTTCAAAGTAAAAAGATGCATTTTTATATTATTTTAATAAATAGGAAAATGTTTTTAACTAATCGTTCCATCTCTAATGATAATGTGGATGTCAATCCTAATCCTCAAAGCAAGTTGAGTTTACTTTGTAAAAAATATAAAAATTATTTTCGAAACCTATCTTTAAGAATTTTTTTCGAACTGTAATGAAGCGAATGAATCAATATTAAATAGGTGATTTAAGGTGGGTTCTGTTGCTAACTTAGCCACACAATATATATCCATTGTCATCATCTCAAACAATTACTGATCCTCTGAGCGATGAAAATCTTCTCTGAAGTATTTGATCTGTCGATTTTGCTTCTTAATTCCTATTTTTCTAATTTTCTTTGACTTTTTGGTCTTTTGATGCCTGTTGTTGTTGTGGCTTATTCTCCAACCGAAGTCAGACAAGATCCATCAGACTATTAACTCTCAGAAAATCGAAAACCAGAAGAGAAGAAGCTCTTTCCTGGAAAGACCCAAGCATCAGAGCAGACTGCAAACTGCCCTCAAAGAGACTCTTTTTCGCCAATCTTGAAATTGCCATTCCCGACGTTCTGTTACACTCATTTGATTTTTTGACTATACCAGGCAAAGATATCAGCTATTTCAGCTATGTGTCCAGCCCATTACCGTTTATAACGTTAACATAAAAATATTCTGAATGTTTATTCTCAATAACATTGAAAACTATCATACCTGTTACTTGGTTTCGATGATTTCTCGATAACATTGAAACCTTTTTATTTGTTGTATTGTCCCTGTTACTTACTCTCGTGTCTTTTTCAATGACATTGAAAGGTTTTTTTCTATTGTTACTTTCGATCCTTTCTTAATGACATTTGAATCATTTTTTTTTCTTGTATTGTGCCTGTTATTTTCGATCCTTTCTCGGTGGCATTGAAAGCATTTTTTTTTGTATTGTCTCTGTCACTTTCTATCCTTTCCCAATGACACTAAAAACTTCTACTTGTTGTATTTTTCCTGTAACTGGGTTTCGGTCCTTTTTTGACATGGGCAGGCATATTTCTGTACTACTTTGAGTTGTGCTAAGCCTTTATATGCTCATGTAAGTAAGTTCGGATAAGCGGTTCTCAAAAGGTGTTTTGCGGAACCCTAGGATTCTGTTTAGGAACGAAAAATGGGAAAGGCTAGATAGGGGTTTCGAGAATTAGATCATTTTTTAACCAGTAATGAGTTTTGAAACTGTAATTACACTTACATCCAATCAATTATGCATTATTTATTTAATATTCTGGCTGCTTTTATAAAATTATTTAAGTAAACTGCCTGTAAAGAAAGAATTCAATTATTTTAATAAAAAAGCCAAAATAATTTCTTATAACAATATTTTGAATAAATAATGTAAATAAATAGGCATTAATAAAAAATTGCATTAATATTTCTCATCTAACCTTTCAATTCCAAAAAAAAAAAAACTAAATTCAGCAATACAGAAATAGTTGTTTGTTTTTCTGAAATCATTTAAATAAAATGCCAGTAAAAAAGAATTCAATTTTTCAAAAAAAGAAAAAAAACTTTTTTTCAACAATATTTTGAATAAATAACGTTAAAAAAATATATACATTTCTCCATGTTCTATTTCACTTGTCATTGAGTTCGTTAAGTTAGTTTAGAATTTTTGACGCAAGAGCCATCTATAGGCTATATCACACCAACGTGCTTTAGTTAAGATGATTCGATTAATATTTGAAAGCTAAGTTGATGAATGCAATTTTATATCTTTGAGGTATGAGTCAAAGTTATCGTGAGTTTTATATTAATGAGCAGTAGTGGATTGAAGCTACCAAAATCGAGTTGTCTCTGAGTTTCAAATCTATCGCACTGGGTCAAAATATGTTTTACAATGAGCGGTTTCTCACAATTTCAACTCAGGTTCATTTAATAAAAGCTGCCTGTGGATGTCTAATTTGTAAGCGATTAAAAACACCACTTCAAGCAGCTTCCGGCTAATTCTTTAAAATACTGACATTAAGAAAAATCTCTCTCAAAACGTAGGCATCCATGCTTTAGTAAGATGACATTTTTGAAAAATGAATTCCAATCGATATGGATCCTCAGCGCTATATTGTTATTAATAGCATTGTATTGTTATCTGTTATTAATTATTATTTTAAATAAACGTTACTCTGAGCCACTTCAATTTCTACTCAATTGATTTTGCTTTGTAGAACCTTTGTCCTTGAAAACAAAAAAGTCTCGAATTCTTTTTCCTTCATTATGTTCGAAAATACAGTCTTCAGTCATGTCTGCAATTTTAGCCAAAATACATTTCTTACAATAATTTAAATCCCTTCTGAATAGACCGAATTGCTTCATTTTTCAATAACTGTAAATGGAGCTCATTCCAGTGTATAAATGAACAACGAATTGGTGATTGAAAAAAAAATTATATATGAAGAAACTTGGGAAAATATTTCATCGGAATGGAAGTAAAAGACAAATAACGTCTTTGAATTAAGCGCTTTTTTATACAATCTAAAAACCCTAGGATATAAAGTAGTCCCCTCCCCATACCATAACACATCCTTTGGGTCCAATCCAAGTATTTTGGCAACGCACCAAATGGTTGGCAGGGTTCTGCGTTGGGCAGAGTTCTCCCCAATAGCTATCAGTTTTCGCATTAAGTATTAAAACGTTTTTCGCTCGCCTCGTGGGACGTCTTAACTGTAGACAAGGAAACTCTAGAAAAGTTGTTTACAGCTGTTTCCATTTCAAAACACGATACCGAAAAGTACTCAGTCAAATTTAACGAACGCTATATTTTTTTGGAATTTAAAAGTTTGCCTTCAGATATTATTTTAAATGGATTATTCTCTTATTCTAAATTGTCATAGAGTTTTGAAAAACAAAATTTTATAGTGCATTTCAACAATAACGTTTAGTTTTCTTTCTTATTTGAAATGTGAAGAGGTGGAATTGGTCAACAAGAGACAAATAAAAGAATGCCTAAATGGGAAGACAACAAAGCAACAATTTTTGGGAAAATATATGGCTACCACGCATGCTCTTAAGTCCTTTTAAATTAAGCACTCCAGATTATAGTAACAAGAGAACGCAAATGTTTCATTTTTTATTTCAAATATATATCAACCTCACACAATCAATCAAAAGTATGTAAACTATATAATAGATACGAAACAAGACAATTATATAT
>NC_092206.1:100161612-100168871 GCF_043381705.1 Parasteatoda tepidariorum
ATGTTTATTCAGAGAAAGTACGTTTTTGTGTCTGATTTCGTAACTTAATTAATAGTTAGCACTAATTAATTAGCATATTTGAGGTCACCCCCAGGAACCATTAAGATTGACACTTAGTTCGTGAAAATCCGATCATTAGAACGAAAGTTATTCAGGGTGATTCGTTTTTTTTTTTGCGGACTGTACAACAGTGGAGTTTCCCGAAGCTAAAACGGGTAAACTTTTTTTACTTAAGGTGTTTAGAGCATCATTTAAATTGTCTAAGGAAGCTCGATTTGGTGCTAACTTGAAAAACAAATTTTATTCACACAATTTTTGGGGTTGCTCAGCATCAAATTCGGATAGATGTTACACCACAATTTTTACAGTATATTGTTGAAGGTTTACCTACGTAACACCAAAACGTGTTTAGGTTCATTTTATTATTCGTGATTTTAAACAAACGTCCTTTTTTATTAAATTTCAATTTAATCACAAAGTAATATTTTTTTCTTACTTTATCTCTTGCAGTAGAATACATTTTTCAATTGCCTTTCTTATTTTACCCACTTGATTTAGTTTTTTGAGCATTTTCCTACGTTCAGAAAACTTTTTGCATAAGTTTTATCTAGGGGATGATGCCAAATAATGATAAATATTTCCTCTGCTCAGTGTATTTTCTCACTGGCATCATTCATTCAGATGCCAGTTCACTGACAAAGTATATTCATGACTCAATCATCATTTCTCTTTCCGTCTGCAAGATCATCGGCAGATCTCAAACAACAACACACCATTTGTCTTCCGAATACACCACACCACGTCATGTGCGCCCTGACATTTCATTATTAATCGTTCCCCCATCTTTTATCTCAATATAAGCCAATGGCAATTTCCAAAATTGGAAACATTAAAGAATCAGGAAAGACCATTACGTATAAATATTTCATGGAAATTATAGTTGTTGAAATTAAATATGTCTGTAAAAAGAATTAGTTTGATAAAATTATTACTAATTTATACCAAACTCAAATCAGCACCTGTTCGAACAACCGAGAGTCGGTTAATAAAAAGTTCCATAATAACTGCATTTAGTACATATATATTTTTTGGAAAGGCATGTTTACTAAAAGTTCTCCAAGTAATGTTTGGGGTTACTTTATTTACGTCTCAGTAGAGCTGCACAATGGGCTATTAACGACGGTCTGGGAAGCATCCTTGAGGATGAGCCAAAGACATGCCATAGCAATTTTGATCCTCTGCAGAGGGGATGGCTCACCTGCTTTAGTAACTCGACGAAATGTGCGTGAAGTCGAGCACTTTAAGGTGGAACAATTTTTCGAGGACCGATAAAGCGCACCCTTGGTCCCTACGCATGCTGATCAAAGTGGTTACCCACCCGCTTGCTGACTGCAGCCAGTGATGTTTGACTTCAGTGTTCTCCTAGGAACCGTGTCTTTACGATCAGTTGGGACGTAATGTTTGGGGGAGTCAGGATGCAAAACATCATAAAGTCTGCTTGATTGCTAGCAGCGAAAGACAGAAATTGACAGCCTATTATTAGAAATATCTTGAAGTTTCATAATGCAATAGTATTAATTAGCAATGGTGCATTTTACTCGATTTCTTTCTCATTAACGAGTACGCAGATTATGATAACATTTTTATCAATTAACAATATTTACTGATATCAATAGTATTCAAGCAAGTTCACGTCAGCATGGCTACATGGTTACAACTGTCGCTATATATCTGTCGCTGAAATCATACACATCGGAAGCAAAATTGTCACTTTGCATTATGTTTGGAAGTTACAAAACAGTAAAAAAAACTATTTTTTCATTCGAATTTCACTCATTTAAAGAAATTACTGTAAGAATTTCATTGTTCTGCGTGTAGGTTATATTTTAGTCATAGAATTTTTCAAATGGAATGGCTGAAAGTGTCTGGAACAAAAAATTTGCTACTGGCAGCATTTGATACTTTTACTATACTTTTTTACCCGAACCAAAAATATAAAAGAAAAGAAGAGAAAATGCAGGATACCTCATCTTTTCCAGATCTTACTCTTACAAATAGCATAGATATTTTAACTTTTTCTAATTGGAATATTCTGGATATAGAAAGTAATTCAGATCACAAATATATCTTATTACAAATCAATAACAAGTATACGTTCTCCTCTTTCACAAGGTTTAAAACTAAGTTTGGAAAACATAATAAATTTAAAAAAACATTTCTCGAACTTTATTCCAGATCTAAACATTGAACTAGACAACGTACAAAATCCTATGGATCTTAATATTTTTACAAATAATCTCATTAGTAAAATTTTCTTAAGCTGCAAAAACTCCTACAAACTTAAACTTTTCAATCGTCCTACAAACACTTCTTGGTGGACAGCACAACTTTCAATCCACAAAAAAGTATTACAAGCAATTAAAAGACGCTTTCAGAGATCAAATTTTGATGAAGAAATTAAAAAATATAAAGCTATTTACAAGCAAAAAAGAGCAAAATAAAAAACACTAATTATCAAAGCAAAGTACAATAGTTGGCAATATCTCTGTGAAAGCATTAAAAATCCCCATGGCGCTCATTATAAGTCATCCTTTAAAACAAACTCCTATCCGACCATCTTAACTCAGATTTATGACACTAACTGTCCAATAGAAGAGGCCAAAAATGTTCTTCATAATCTTTTCCCGGGTGACAATGTCATCCAACAAAACAAATACAGCTATCAAAATAAAAATCCAGATCCTCCCTTCAACCACAATGAACTTCAACGTCTTCTTAGAACACTAAACAACAAAAACGCACCAGACGTAGATGGCATTGACTATATAATTGTAAAAAACTTATTCATGTTTTTCGGTCCACTTATCCTAAATTTTTTCAACAAATGTCTCACTCTGGAAGTCTTCCCTGACCATTTCAAAAAAGGGCAAGTTTTACTTTTTCTTAAAAAAGGCAAAAATCCCAATGTTTTATCTTCATATCGTCCTATAACACAACTTCCTTGTTTGGGTAAATTCCTAGAGAAATTAATCGTTAAGAGACTAACTTTTCATTTAGAGAAACTCAACGCACTGTCTGATTTACAATACGGTTTTAGATTTTGTAAATCGGTCAATATAGCACTAGAAAATTTCAAAGATAACCTATCAGTTTTAAAAAATAATCACAAACACGTCGCCGCAATCTCGCTCGACATCAAAGGGACATTTGACAATATCCAGTATGATCTAATTAATAGAGAATTGTCAATGTGCCAAGTCCCATCCAATCTTCGTTTTATAATAGAAAGCATCAATACGAACAGGCAAGCCATCTTAGCAACAAATCAGGGATATGTAACTAAAATACTTCAAAACGGCTGCTCACAAGGATCTTGCATAGGACCGACGACGTGGAATTTAGTAATTAATAACCTTTTGAAAATGCAGTTTGAAAATTCTATAATACAAGCCTTTGCAGACGACTTGATAATTCTTACATATGCCAACTCTAGGAGGCAGTTAGAACAAGTATCGAATCTAACTCTAAATAGTATTCACAATTGGATCACCAACAATTCTTTAACTCTTTCAATTGATAAAACAGCCTATATACATTTTTACAACACCAAAAGGGGAGCAATCTTCAAAATTAACAACGAAAAAATTAAGCAAACAAATCATTTTAGGTACCTTGGAGTTGTAATCGATAAGAAATTAAATTGGGGTCCTCATGTCAATATCCTCAAAGAAAAAGCAAACTCTCTTCTCAAATCTCTTTACAAAATCAATAATAAATCTTGGGGAATAAATCAAAAAGCAAGAAAACTCATTTATAACACAGTAATAGTCCCCTATCTTGCACACGGTTGCAATATTTGGGCAAAAAATATCTCATCCCGGATATATAGAACCTTAATTTCGATTCAACGCAAATTCCTTTTGAATATGACCAGGGCTTACCACTCTACCCCCCACGGCAGCTCTTCATGTCTCAACAAATATTCCCCCTCTTCCAGACCAGATTATGCTCTTGTCATGCTCAACAACATTAACTCAAATTAAAAAAAATGCAATCTTCCATCAGATAAGTTATAATCAGCAGGACTATGAAAATAAATTAAAAGTACCAATTTATCACCCATCTTCTAAAAAACAAAATTTCTTTAACTGAGCAGGGTAACTACGACTTTAGAAAAGATACTAACTTCTTCACAGACGGTTCCAAAACTGAAACAGGCACTGCATTCGCATTTCTTAACAATGCTCATTCACAAACCTTCACATTGGATATTAACAACTCTATTTTTCAGGCCGAACAATTGGCAATATTAGAATGTGTAAAACACATCAAAAATAACTCAAACTTTAACAGACAAATAAATTACATAATCTGGTCAGACTCTAAAGCCTCAATAACATCAATTAAAGACGCAGGATCAACTAACCTCATAACCAAAGACATTCAACATGCACTAATGGACACCGCGATTCAAATCTCTTGGATTAAAGCGCATAACAATAAAGAAGGTAATGAGAGAGCGGACGAATTGGCCAAAAAAGCAACACAAAGCATTAAAAATTATTCCTTTCCTCTCCCTGTTTCACACCTAAAACAATCTCTTAAAAAATCTTTATCTAGTAATTGGCAAAACCAATGGAATAATTCCGATAGAGGAAGACGTCTGTTTAACATCATCAATAATGTCAACTACTTCAATTCAATTCCAATTAAACAAGTCATCTGGTTCCTAACAGGTCACGTCCCTTTTCCTTCTTTCTTTCATTACCTTCATATCTCGGATACAAACCTTTGTACCTGTGGTCAACCAGGTACACCAGAGCATTACTTATCAACTTGTCTTTACACAATATCATGACATACACGGCTTTCAAACATTAATAATTTACATATTTGGCAAAAAAAAAAACTTTCTTACAAATAAAACATTAAACTCTAAATTAATTAACGTAATGAATTTTCTAGCAGAAAACGACTCCGCATTAAAATTTTAATTAAACCTGACTTTTTAAGTAATCTTGAAAGTGTTTAACAGTTTTTGATTTTGTCCTTCATTAAACATTTCACTCGTTTACATTTTCTTTATTTGTTTTCCTTTTGCTTCTTTTTTTTCAATTATTATGTATATAACAAAATTCGCTTCATTTATTGTTCTCTTTGCTTCATTTCCTTTTTTCTTCTTTTTTCTTTTATTATAAATTTAACTAATGTGATACGCATTATTGTCATCTGTATTGCGCAATTGTGCTTTGTAATTGTGGTGCAGTTATAAATTTTGTAATGGTTTACTTATGTGCCGCGTTTTGTGCGAGCTAGACTGTCGTCCAGACGTGGACTATACGGTTAAGGGTTTTGCAAACCTAGGTACGTGTCCACGACTGGAAGAAAAGAAAAAAAAAAGATACCCTATGCAAGTATCACAAAATAAAATTTTAAGCAAAAAAAGTATCGTAAAGAAGAATATCGCGTAAACAATCTGTCTGGCATAGAATCTTCCTTCAGCAAAATGTCCGGCAAACGATCACGCACTTGCAAAATGTCTGACAGATAAGCAAAAACGTGTGAACAAAACATCTGGCTCAGTATCACGCGTAAACAAAATGTCTGGCATAAAATTTCGCTAAATTAAATGTCTGGTATTGAATCTAATAAAAGTTGTTGGGCATTGAATCTTGCTTAAAGAAAATACAAAATCTCACGAGAATATCACGGGATAGAATTTCGCGCGGATAAAATATCGTGAAACAAAATCTCCAATGAAGGAAATTATTAGTAGCATTTACCATATCACTTTGTAATTCCCTAGAGTTTGTCTTAGAATCAGACCACGCATACGCGTGTAAAAAGGGAAGTAAATACAAGATTTCTATCAATGTTCAGGTTTCCCACAGGCCTTGAAAATGTAAAAAAAGAGAAAAAATCCCATTCCCCAGTCGGGGAATGACATTTCACCAGTACAGGCATCAGAAGGGCAGATTTGTTGGCCACTCTTTCAGGGGCACCCTATAAAGTGGGCCAACGTTGCTTACACAGTAAGGACAGATAGTACAAAGAATGAAAGAACATCCATGCCTTGCCCGGGATTCGAACCCAGAACCTCTCTGACACAAGGCCAGTTACCTTACCCCTACACAGATTGGTTGGTTGAAAATGTAAAAAGTGGTAGTGGAACTGAATCATGCAGCGATATTTTTGCACATTAGGGGTAACTAATCCCTGATTGCTAAATTTTTCAAGAAAGTATTTTTATGGAGATCGTTCGTACCTTATTAAGTATATAAGTGATAAAAAGAAAGTTAAATTTTTTAAAAAACTAACTCATTTTAAATAATAAATAATCTCAACTGATTTAAATAATGAACTCAACTAATTTAAATAATAAACTCAAATAATTTTTTTCATAACTTACATTTAAATTTTTTAAGATTCTTAAAAACTTTGACGGCATTTTATCTAGATGTTTCAAGTATAATTTTTTAAAAAAATCATCTAAAAATCAGCTTATACCTTCCAAAAATGCTTTCCTATTGAATAAAATTTATGAAAACATAAAATGAGGTAGATTGCGATTTGAAAGATTAAAATTTTGCAATATTATTTTATTGTATGGTTTTCTATTAAATTGCTATAGGAGAGGCGAAACACTAGTGAAATCACTCATTGCGACATTAAACTACTATATTGCATGCATCATGAGTACTATACTTCTGAGAAGTAGTTAAACTGTGTTCATTCCTTCCTTTATTGAAAATTGGTTGTCACTCATAAAGAGAATTCAGTAAAAGAAATCGATAAATAAATGTCGACTCCAGTTTAAAATGAATAATGAGTTTTAAAATTAAAATACATTTTGTCTTACGAGTGTTTTTCTCATTTTCAATTCGCAATAAACTGAACGAGTGTTTTATTGCTCCTTTACGAACTGATAATCAGAAAGTTTCAGTAAGAATCGAGGTCTTTGAAGTTCTTCGTTATTAACTTTGAAGTATTTTCCATCTTAACTCCTCACTGAGCTGAAATGAATTTACTTCTTGAACAACTGAGATTGAAAATTTTAGTTGTTTATTACTGGAAGTTAAGAGTGCATAGATTTTTAAAGGGGAAATAAGTTTTAATTCATTACAAACTTCCGTCAATTCAAAGCAAAATGCAATTTTTGCATGCATGTTATACAGGATAGCGGTTCCAATTTTTTGAGACTAAGACTTTATAAATCAAGTATATATATATATATATATATATATATATATATTTTTAAC